>NW_024425675.1:4513924-4573976 GCF_017311325.1 Ursus maritimus
ATCATGGTCTCCATTGCCACAGAAAATTACCAGGGAGTAGAAATTCTTTGACTAGTTCAAGAATATTTTATTCTCTTTTTATGTTACTTAGTTGTAAAAAAAAAAAAAAAAAGAGCAGGTATCAGTAATGGAAAAGAAAAGCAAGATATTTTGTGGATTGAAAAAAATAACAATGCTTTCCCAGGTCTCTTTGGCATGTAGACAGTTAAATTTGCAGAAGTACCAGGATTGAGATTTGGTCTCTTTTCATTGGAGTTTTTCTGTGATTTGAAATTTTTACTTGATTTAAAAATTTCAACTAGATCCCATTATAAGAAAAATATATGAACATGGTTAGAGGAGAGTTTATATTGAAAAAGCAAGGGTCACCTAAGGTCAACCACTGGCTCGAAAGTTTTGTGGTCTGGTTGGTTCTAACAGCATGTACCTAAATTTGGAAACATGTTATGAATATTCACCCGGACGTGAAAGTCTTTCTTTGGAACAATGGCTGAGTCAATAAATAGTAAAGATTGCACTATGATCTTGGTAATCCAAATGTACCAACACTGCAATCCGTATAAAGGTGGTGACCTGCTGCAGCATTAACAGAATGAAATATGTCAGATTAGGCAGAACGAGTTTTCAATAATTAAGTAAGACCAGTTTGTGAATGTAATAAGTTCTACAGCAACAAAAACCTGGGAGTATTAGCAGATGTATTTTAACTTCTCTGGTTCTTTCTCCAACTGGTATATATAAGAAGGGTTTGGTCATTTGAATTGAGGAAGCAAAGGATCCTTAAATAAGCAAGAGAAAATGAGAACAGTATCTGAGGGAAGATCAGGTTAAGTATTAGGAATTAAGAGTTATGCACTGGAGAAATTTATAATCTAGTAAAAATTACATTTTTCTCCCTTGTTATGTCTTCCCACTTTCCAAATTCTTTTTTTTATCCTATTCTTCTTGGAGATCACTGGGTTATTTTTAAAAACATGTATAACAGAGTACATATCTTTTACCTCTTCTGTTAGGTTTATTCCTATGTATCTTCCTGGTTTTGGTGCAATTGTAAACACAGGATTGACTCCTTGATTTCTACTTCTGCTGCTTCATTATTAGTGTATAGGAACGCAACAGATTTCTGTACACAGATTTTGTATCCTATGACATTACTGAACTTGTGTATCAGTTCTAGCAACTTTTTGGTGGAGTCTTTCAGGTTTTCTATATACAGTACCATGTGATCTGCAAATAGTGAAAGTTTAACTTCTTCCTTGCCTATTTGGAGGCTTTTTATTTCTTTTTGTTGTCTGCCTGATAGGCTAGGACTTCCCATACTATGTTAAATAACAGTGGTGAGATGTCCCTGTCTTGTTCCTGACCACAGAGGAAAAGCTCTCAGTTTTTCCCCATTGAAGATGATATTAGCTGTGGGTTTTTGTATATGGTCTTTATGATGTTGAGGTATGTTCCCTCTTTCCCNNNTTTGTTGGGGTTTCCAAGAATGGATGCTATATTTTGTCAAATGCTTTTTTGCATTTATTGAGAGGATCATATGGTTCTTATCTTTTCATTTATTAATGTGGTGTATCATGTTGATTGATTTGTAAATCAAAGATGTACAAGTTCTGTACTCCAAGAACTACAGAACACTTACGAAAGAAATTGAAGATGACCCAAAGAAATGGAAAAACATTCCATGCTCGTGGATTGACGTGACAAATGTTGTTAAAATGTCTATGCTATCCAAAGCAATCTACAAGTTTAATGCAATCCCTATCAAAATACCACCATCATTTTTCACAGAGCTAGAACGAACAACCCTAAAATTTGTATGGAGCCACAAAGGACCCTGAACAACCAAAGCAATCCTGAAAAAGCAAAGCAAAGCTGGAGGCATCAAAATTCTGGACTTTAAGCTATATTACAAAGCTGTCATGATCAAGACAGATGGTACTGGCCCAGAAACAGACACACAGATCAATGGAATACAACAAAAAACCCAGAAATGGACCCACAACTATATGGTCAACTAATCTTTGAGAAAGCAGCAGTGAATATCCATAGGGAAAAAGACAGTCTCTTTAACAAATGGTATTAGGGAAACTAAACAGCAACATGCAAAAGAATGAAACTGGATCACTTTCTTACATCATACACAAAAATAAATTCAAATTTGATGAAAGACCTAAATGTGAGACAGAAAACCATCAAAATCCTAGAGAAGAATACTGGTAGTAACCTCAGCCATAACAGCTCCTTACTAGATACTTTTCTGGAGGCAAGGGAAACAAAGTAAACATGAACTATTGAGACTTCGTCAAGATAAAAAGCTTCTGCACAGTGAAGGAAATAACCAATGAAACTAAAAGGCAACCTATGGAATGGGAGAAAGTATTTGCAAATGACATATCTGATAAAGGGTTAGTATCGAAAATAAATAAAGAACTTATAAAACTCAACACCTAAAAAAATAAAAATCCAGTTAAAAAATGGACAGAAGACATGAATAGACACTTTTCCAAAGAAGTCATCCAGATGACCAACAGACACATGAAAAGATGCTCAACATCACTTATCATCAGGGAAATACAAATCAAAACCATAAGGAGACACCATCTGACAATTATCAGAATGGCTAAAATTAACAACACAAGAAACAACACGTGTTGGTGAGCATGTGGAGAAAGAGGAACCCACTTACACAGCTGGTGGGAATACAAACTGATACAACCACTCTGGAAAACAGTATGGAAGTCCCTCAAAAAGTTAGAAAATAGAACTACTCTATGATCCAGCAATTGCACTACCAGATATTTACCCAAAGGTTCAAAGGGATACATGCACCTGATGTTCATAGCAGCATTATCAACAATAGTCAAATTATGGAAAGAACCCAAATGTCCATCAACTGATGAATGGATAAAGAAGAGATGTACACACACACACACACACACACACACACACACACACACACACTGGAATATTACTCAGCGACAAAAAAGAAGTCTTGCCATTTGCAACAATGTGGATGGAGCTAGAGAATATTATGCTAAGCCAAGTAAGTGAGTCAGAGAAAGACAAATGCCATGTGATTTCACTCATATGTGGAATTTCAGAAACAAAATAGATGAACATGGGGGAGGAAAGAGAGAGACAATCCAGAAAATAGACTCTGATTTATAGAGACCAAACTGCAAGGTGCTGGAGGGGAAGTGGGCTGGGGAATAGGTAAAATGGTGATAGTTTTAAAAAGGGCACTTGTGATGATCAGTAGGGTTGTATGTAAGTGATGAATCACTAAATTCTACTCCTGAAACTAATATATGCTTTACGTTAACTAACTGGAATAAATAAAAACTTGAAACTATAAAAAAATGAATGCAAAACTAACTAAATAAATAAATACAAAACAAAATAAAATAAAACATATATAACATATATAATTTACACATTTAAAGTATTCAATTCACTGTTTTTAAAATATATTCACATATTCACAAAATTGTATAACTATTTCCATAGTTATTTGTAGAGGACACTGGATTTTAAATGTTCTTACCACAAAAAAGAGGATAATAATGTGACATAATGGAAATGCTAACAATACTAGGGTAGTAATCATACTGCAATATATAAATGTACCAAATCAACACATTGTACACATTAAATATACAATTATGTATGTCAATTATATCTCAGTATATCTCAGACTTATACTAATTATACTTCAGACTTATACTAATTAAGTTGCAGTAATTCCAGTGAGGTATAGAAATGTTGCTCTCATATAGCATTATCCTCATTTACACAATTGTTATACATATTACACCTGTAAATATAAAGTCATCGCTGTAATTGTTATAATTATATCTTTGTATAATTTTATGCCTTTTAAAGAAGCTGAGATAAAAAATAGCAAGTATATGTTTATGATATATATTAATCTTATGACTTCTGGTTCTTTCTTTTGTTTCTGCAGATTCAAGTTACCATCTGATATAATATTTTTTTTTACCTGAATACATTACTGTTCCTACTCATTTTCTTTGTGCTGTATTGTGAAATATATTATATGTCTATATGTCATAGGTCCAATAATACAAACATATACATATTGTTTTATACAATTGCCTACTAAATCAATGAAAAGGAAAAAAGTGATGAAATACATACATATATTATATTTTTTAATTATAGAACTTCCTTTGCCAATTCTCTTTTTTAGAGAATTCAGATTACTATATGAAGTCACTTGCTTTCAGCCTGAATAATTGTCTTTTGTTTTCTTGTAAAGTCAAACTGCTAGCAGTGCATTCTCTCTCTCTTTTTCTTTTTTTTAAATTTATTTAGGAATCTCTATTTCACCTTCATTACAGAGAGATAGTTTTGGTAGGAATAAAATTCTTGGTTGATTTTTTTTTTCCTTTCAGCACTTGAATAGGCCATCTTACTGCTTTTTGGTCTCTTTTTAGAGACCAAAGTCAGCCATCATGCCCAATAAATAGTAGAAATGTGAACAGTTTTCCAAAGTGTGTCTATCAATTTACACTACTACCAGCAATTTCTGAAAGTTTCAATTGCCCTACATTATCATGACTTGATTCTGTCATTCTTTCTGATTTACACTCAATGATGGCATGTCACAGCATCTTTGTGACTTTAATTTCAATTTTCCAACTAACTAATAAGATTGTATACTTTTCAAATGTTTATTGGTCATTTAGATATCTTCTTTGGTAAAGTATATGTTTAAGACTCTTGCTCAATTTGTGTTGAATTTCCAATTTATTTCTTAATACCATATTAATAATCCTTATAATATTCTGATGAAAACTTTCTGTTGGTTATTTGAGCTGCAAACCTACTCTGTCATATGCTTTTTAAATCTCTTAGTGATGGACATAATACTGAACATTAAGTCCATCTTTAAAACATTTACATTTATAGGTAGTGTACATTTATTGTAGTCTATTTTTAAAATACCCTAATCCAAAGATAAGAACACATTTTCCTATAGAAGTTTCTAGAAGTCCTATTGTTTTACAATATGTAAAAGAATTTTCTTTTACTTTTGTTATATGATTTCTCCTTTGTCATCAATGCATTCAAATCTGTTTCTGACAATAATTTACTCCATTTGTCTATTTATCATTGTACCAGTATTATAGTACTTGAGATTATTTTATTTTATTTTTTTTAAAGATTTTTTATTTATTTATTTAACAGAGATAGAGACAGCCAGCGAGAGAGGGAACACAGCAGAGGGAGTGGGAGAGGAAGAAGCAGGCTCATAGTGGAGGAGCCTGATGTGGGGCTCGATCCCATAACGCCGGGATCACGCCCTGAGCCAAAGGCAGACGCTTAACTGCTGTGCCACCCAGGCGCCCCCAGATTATTTTATTTTTATAATAATATCTGATATAAGTATTTTCTGATCTTTAAATGTCTTCTTTTTTGTTGAGTTTTTCTATTTTGGCTCTATGCACTGCTCTATAAATTTTAGAATCACCTTATCAATTTTCAGAAAAAAAAATATTGCTGGATTTTTTTCTAAGTTTTTATTTAAATTCCAGTTAGTTAACATACAGTGTGATGTTAGTTTCAAGTGTAGAATTTAGTGTTTCACCACTTACATACAACACCTGCTGACCATCGCAAGTACATTCCTTAATCCCCATCACCTATTTAACCCATCCCCCCACCCACCTCCCCTCTGGTAACCATCAAATTGTTCTCTGCAGTTAAGAATCTGTTTCTTAGTTTGCTGTTCTCTCTTCTTTTCCATATGTTTGTTTTTTTGTTTCTTCAATTAGTATATGAGTGTAATCATATGGTATTTGTCTTTGCCTGACTTATTTTGCTTAGCATAATGTACTCTGTAGCTCAATCCATGTTGTTGTGAATGTCAAGATTTCATTACTTTTATGGCTGGTAATATCCCATTTTACAAATATACCATATCTTTTTTATTCATTCGTCAATTGCCATTTGGTCTGTTTCCATAATTTGGCTATTATAGATAATGTTGCTATAAACATCAGAGTACATGTATCCCTTCAAATTAGTATTTTTGTATTCTTTTTGAAATTTTTAATAGATTTTTTTCTAGAGCAATTCAGGTTTACATAGTTACCATATACTTCTCCCCCCCACACTTACAATTTCCCCTATTATTAACATTCTGTATTAGATAATATATTTGTTACAATTGATGAATCAATGTTGATGAATTATTAATAATATCCATGGTTTACTCCTATTGTTGCACAATTCTATAGATATTGACAAATGTATAATCATGTGCCCACCACTATAGTATTATACAAAATAGCTTCAGCACCCTGAAAATTCCTTGCGCTCCAACTCCATTACTCCTGATTCTGAAACCCTGGCAACTCCTGATATTTATACTGTCTGTATAGTTTTGCCTTTTCCAGAGTACTATATAGTTGAAATTATATAGCTTTTTTCAAAACTGGCTTCTGTCACTTAGCAATATTCCCTTAAGTTTTTGCTATGTCTTTCTGTGGCTTGATAGCCCATTTCTTTTTACTGCTGAATAGCATACCATTATATGGATGTGCCACAGGTTGTTGATCCATTCACCTATTGGAAAACATCTTTGTTACTTCCAATATGGTGTAATTACGGATAAATCTGCTATAAATATTCATGTGCCGGTTATTGCATGGATATAAGATTTCAACTCATCTGGGTAAATATTTGGAGCACAATTACTGTATTGTATGATAAGATAATGTTGGGCTTTATAAAAATGCCAAACTGTTTTCCCAAGTGGGTATAGCATTTTGCATGCACAAGAACAATAAACAAGAGTTTCCGTATTCCACATTCTTTATAGCATTTTGTATTGTCAGTGTTTGTGTTAGCCATTCTCATAGGTGTGTCTCATTAGGTATCATATTGTTGTTTTAATTTGCACTTTCCTAATGACATATGAAATCTCATATGCTTATTTGCCAACTTGTATCTTCTCTGAAGAGGTGACCATTCAGATCTTTCTGAGAGTTTTAAAATTGGGTTGTATGAATGAAGCATGAGAGACTATGGACTCTGAAAAACAAACTGAGGGCTTCAGAGGGGAAGGGGGTGGGGGAATGGGATAGGCTGGTGATGGGTAGTAAGGAGGGCACATATTGCATGGTGCACTGGGTGTTATACGCAACTAATGAATCGTTGAACTTTACATCAAAAACCAGGGATGTGCTGTATGGTGAATAACATAATAAAAATATTATTATGAAAAAAAATAAAATTGGGTTGTTATTTCAACATTTAATTTAATCATTTTTATATATTTCAAACACAAGTCCTTTACATGAGATAGATGTTGTGCAAATGTTTTTTAATTCTCTTAAGAGTGTCTTTCACAGAGCATAGGTGTTCATTTTAAAGAAATCCAACTCATAACAATTTTTGCTCCTCTTTTTCTAGTTTCCTAAGGGGCAAGGAGAGACTATTTTTTATCTTTCTTATTTTTTAATATATGTATTCAATGCTATAAATTTCCTTCTCAGCACTCCTTTCATTGTTGTGTCACACATATTTTGATAAATAGTACTTTAATTTTCACTTAGTTCAAATTTTAAAAATTTATTTCGACAATTCTTCTTTGAACATACACTTTAAAGGTATATTCTTTCATCTTCAAGTATTTTGAGATTGTCCAGCTATCTGTATATTATTGATTTCTAGTTTTAATTCCATTGTGGACTGAGAGGATGATTTGTGTGATTTCTGTTTTAGAAAAAAATTAACATACAATTTCTTTCTTAAAATATGATCTAACTTTGAAAAGTGGTCTAACTTTGAAATGTGGTCTATGTTTATGAATATAGCTTGTGAGTTTGAAAGCAACGTGCATTCTGCTATTATTGGATGGAGTATTCAAACAGACATCAATTAGATACAATTAATTGATGGGGTCTTGTTGAGTTCACCTATGTTTTTATTTTTTGCCTGCTGGTTATGTTCATTTCCGATAGAGTGGTGAGCTCTCCAAATATAAAAATGTACATTTTTTTTCTCCTTGCAGTTCTATCAGTTTTTGCCTATGTACTTTGGCAACTGCACGTTAGGGATATTATATCTTCTTGGAGAATTGATTCATTTATCATTACTTAATAACTTCTACTTATCCCTGGTAATTTTCCTTGCTTTGAAATCCACTTTTTCTGATACTCATATAGCTCTCATGTATGTTTTTCTCCATGCCTTTACTTTTCTGTCTCTTTATGCATATATCCATTTTCCCACCTTAATTAAAATGTAATTGACAAATAAAATTATAATATATTTAAAGTGTACAGCACAATGATTTGATATATGTATATATTGTAAAATGGCTCACACAATCAAATTAACACATCCATGACCTCACATAATCTTGCTTTCTTGCTTTTTCTTTTTTCTTTTCTTCTCTTTTCTTTTTTCACTTCTTCTCTTTTCTCTTTTTTTTTTCTTTCCCTTCCTCCCTCCCTTCCTTCCTTTTTAGTAAGAGTTCTTATATCTACTCTCCTAGCAAGTATTACATATACAATACAGTATTATTATATATAATCATCATGCTGTACATTAAATCCTCAGAATTTACTTACCTTTTATCTAAAAGTTTGAACCCTTTGATCAGTCACTCTCCCTTTAACCCATGCCAGGACCTGGCAACCACAATTCTACACTGTGTTTCTGAGTTTGACCTTTTTCTAGATTCTACATACAAGTTATACTGTATAGTATTTGTTTATCTCTGTCTGGCTTATTTCATATATCCAAATGCCCTCCAGATTTATCCACGTTTGCAAAAGGCACCATTTCCTTCCATTTTATGGCAAAATTATATTGCATGGCATACACACACACACACACACACACACACGATTCATTATCCATTCATCCATCAATAGATGCTTGGTTATTTCCATTTCAGCTAATGTGAGTAAAGCCAATATAAACATGAATGTACAAATGTTCCTTGAGATAGTGATTTCATTTCCTTCAGATATAAGCCCAGATATGTGATTACTAGGCCATATGGTAATTATTTTTAATTTCTTTGAAAAACTTCCATACTGTTTTCCATAATGGCTGCACAAATTTACATTATAAGTAACCATGTGCAAGAGTTGCATTTTCTTCACATTCTCACCGATACTTGTTATCCCATGTCTCTGACAATAGCGACTCCAAAATTTGTGAGCTGATATTTCATTGTGGTTTTCATTTGCATTTCCCTGATGATTAGTGATGTTAAGCATCTTTTTATGTATCTGTTGGCCATTTGTATGTCTTTGGAAAAATATCTGTTCAGATCCTTGAATTACTGTGATCATGATTGAATTGTTAGTGATTTTACCATTGAGTTGTATCAATTCATTATGTATTTTGTATATTAGCCTCTTACCCGATATGTAGTTTACAAGTATTTTCTCCTATTCTGTAGATTACCTCTTCATGTTGTGATTTTTTTGTGTGATTGTTTTATTTGCTGTACAAAAGTTTTTTAGTTTGATGTAGTCCTACTTATTTATTTTTATTTTGTGCTTGTGCTTTTGATGTCAAATCCAAAAAAAAAAATATTGCTAAGACCAACAAGGAGATTTCTTGTGTTTTCTTTTTTTCCTTTTATTTAAATTCAATTTAGTTAACATATAGTGTATTATTAGTTTCAGGGGTAGAATTTAGTGATTCGTCAGTTGCACATAACACCCAGTGCTTATTACATCAGTACCCTCCTTAATGCCCATCACCCAGTTACCCCATCGCCCCACCCACCTCCCCTCCAGCAATCCTCAGTTTGTTCCCTATAGTTAAGACTCTCTTATGATTTTCCTCCCTGTTTTTAATATTATTTTATTTTTCCTTCCCTTCCCCTATGTTCATCTGTTCTGTTTCTTAAATTCCACATATGAGTGAAATCATATGGCATTTGTCTTTCTCTGACTGACATTTCGCTTAGCATGATACCCTCTAGTTCCATTCGTGTCAATGCAAATGGCAAGATTTCATTTTTTTTTGATGGCTGAGTCATATTTGTACACACACACACACACACACACACACACACACACACCCCACATCTTCTTTATCCATTTGTCTGTCGATGGACATCTGGGCTATTTCCATAGCTTGGCAATGGTGGACATTGCTGCTATAACCATTGAGGTGCATGTATCCCTTTGAATAACTCTTTTCTATTTTTATTTTTTATTCTTTGGTTAAATACCTAATAGTGCTGTTGCTGGGTCATAGGGTAGTTCTATTCTTAACTTCTTGAGTAACCTCTGTTTTCCAGAGTGGCTGTATCAGCTTACATTTCCACCAACAGTGCAAGAGGGTAAGAGGGTCTGCATCCTCGCCAACACCTGTTGCTTCTTGTGTTAATTTTAGCCACTCTGATTGGTGTGAGGTGGTATCTCATTGTGGCTTTGATTTGTATTTCCCTATGCTGAGTGATGTTGACCATTCTTTCATGTGTCTGTTGGCCATTTGGATGTCTTCTTTGGAGAAATGTCTGTTTGTATCTTCTGCCCACTTCTTGACTGGATCTTTTGTTTTTTGGGTATTGAGATTGATAAGTTCTTCATAGATTTTGGATATGAACCCTTTATCAGATATGTCATTTGCAAATATATTCTCCCATTCTGTACCTTGCCTTTTAGTTTTGTTGACTGTTTCCTTTGCTATGCAAAGGCTTTTTGTCCTGATGAAGTCCCAATAGTTCATGTTTCCTTTTGTTTCCCTTTCCTAGCAAGAAATTGCTGTGACTGACGTCAAAGAGGTTGCTGCCTGTGTTCTCCTCAATGATTTTGGTGGATTCCTGTCTCACACTTAGATCTTTCATCCATTTTGAATTTATTTTTGTGTAGGGTGTAAGAAAGTGGTCCAGTGTCATTCTTCTACTTGTGGCTGACCAATTTTCCCTAAATCATTTATTGAAGAAACTGTCTTTTTTCCATTGGATATTTTTTCTTCCTTTGTTGAAGGTTAATTGACCATTGAGTTGAGGGTCCATTTCTAGGTTCTCTATTCTGTTCCACGGATCTATGTGTCTGTTTTTGTGCCAGTACCACACTGTCTTGATGATTGCAGCTTTGTAATACAGCTTGAAGTCTGGCATTGTGATGCCACTAGGTTTAATTTTCTTTTTCAATATTTCTTTGACCATTCAGGGTCTTTTCTGGTTCCATAAAAATTTTAGTGTTCTATAGTTTTCAGAGTATACATCTTTTACCTCTTTGTTTAGGTATATTCCTAGGTATCTTATGGTTTTTTGGTGCAATTATAAACAGGATCAATTCCTTGATTTCTCTTTCTTCTGCTTCACTGTTATAGAAATGTAACAGACTTCTGTGTATTGATTTTATATCCTGTGAGTTTGCTGAATTCCTGTATCAGTTCTAGCAATTTTGGGGTGGAGTCTTTTAGGTTTTCTACATAGAGTATCATGTCATCTGTGAAAAGTGAGAGTTTTTTTCTTTGCCAATTTGGATGCCTTTTATGTCTTTTTGTTGTCTGATCACTGAGGCTAGGACTTCCAGTACTGTGTTGAACAATAGTGGTGAGAATAGACATCCCTGAAAGTTCTGTTTTTCTTTGTTGAGGATGATATTCGCTGTGGGTCTTTCACATAGGCCTTTATGATGTTGAGGTATGATCCCTCTATCCTTACATTGTGGAGGGTTTTTATCAAGAAAGAATGCTGTATTTTGTCAAATGCTTTTTCTGTGTCTATTGAGAGGATCCTATGGTTCTTATCCTTTCTTTTATTAATGTGGTGTATCACGTGATTGATTTTCAGATGTTGAACTACCCCTGCAGCCCAGGAAAAAAATCCCACTTGGTCATGGTGAATAATCCTTTCAATGTACTATTGGATATGATTAGCTAGTATCTTATTGAGAATTCCCCTGTGTTTTCTTCTATGAATATAATGATTTTAGGATTTAATTCTTTAATCCATTTGAATTGTTTTTTGTATAGTGTAAATAGGTGAAGATTCTTTTGCATAAGGATGCCCAGTTTTCCCAACTCTGTTGAAGAAACTATCCTTTTCCCATTGTATATTTTTGTTATCTTTGTCAAAAATCAGTTGATTATATATGAATGGGTTTATTTCTGTGATCTCTATTTTGTTCCATGTAACTATTTGTCTTTATATATGTCAATAACATATCATTCTGACTACTACATCTTTATTAATATAGTTTGAAATCAGAATATGTGATGTCTATAGCTTTGCCTTTTTCTTTAGCTATTTGGAGTCTTTTTTGGTTCCATAAAAAATTGTGTAGTTTTTTAAATCTTTTGTAAAAGTGCCATGGGAATTTTGATAGCAATTGCCTTGAATCTGTAGTTTGCTTTAGGGAATATGGACATCTTAACATAATTCTTCCAATCTCTGAGTGCAGAATATCTTCCATTTATTTGTGTCTTCTTCAATTTATTTCTAAATATTTTATTTTTCATGTTACTAAATATGAGATTTTTTCCTTAATTTCTTTTTTCGGGGCACCTGGGTAGCTCAGTTGGTTAAGTGTCCAACTCTTGATAGCTCAGGTCTTGTTCTCAAGGTTGTGAGTTCAAGGCCTATGTTGGACTCCATGCTGGATGTGGAGACTACTAAAAACAAAACAAAACAAAACAATTTTAAAAGTTCTCTTTTTTGTTGCTGGTTTGTTGTTAGTTTATTGTTGGTTTACAAAAATGCAACTGATTTTTGTCTGTTGATTTCATATCTTCCAACTTTCTTGAATTCATGGATTTGGGGGAGTATGTAGGGTTTCTATATACAAAATATTTCATCTGTAAGCAGAGACAATTTTACTTACTTTTTGTTCTGGATGCCGTTTATTTCTTTGTGCCTAATTGTTCTGGATAGGATTTCCAGTACTATATTGAATAAAAGCGATGAGTGGATATCATTATCTTGTTCCTTATCTTAGATATGATTTCTCAATTTTAAACCATCCTTGCATCCCAGAAATATTTCATTTGATTATAGTGTATGATCCTTTCAATGTGCTGTTGAATTAGTTTCCTAATATTTTGTTGAGGATTTTGCATCTATATTCATCAGGGATATTGATCTACCATTTTCTTTTCTTGTAGTGTTGTTCCCTGAATTTAGGATGAGGTATTCTGGTCTCATAAAATGAGTTTGGAAGTGTTCCCTCCTCTTTAAATTGGGAAAATTTTGAGGATTAGTATATATACATATGTGTATATATATACATATATATATACACATATGTATGTATATACACATATGTATATAAATATATATCTGTATATATATTCTAATATACAATTCAGATATATAATATATATTATAAATTATAGTATATATTATATATTACAATTATATATAAATATATAAAATTTATATATGTATATATTTATATAAATTTATAAAATTATATAAAGAAAATGAATATAATTGTACATAAATATGTAATTATATATATTGTACATATTATACATATAATATAGAATATGTATATTAGAATAAACCATTGAAGTCATCTGGTCCTCGGCATTTCTTTGGAGATTATTAATTACTTATTAAATTTCCTCACACATTATTTGTCTGCTCAGATTTTGTATTTTTTCATGATTCAGTCATGACAGGCTGTATGTTTCTTGGGATTTACCTCTTTTCTCTCAGTTATCAATTTTTTTGGCATATAAATGTTCATAGTAATCTCTTGTGATGCTTTTTGCATTTCTGTGGTATCAGTTGTAATGTCTCCTCTTTCATTTCTGATTTTATTGAAGTCTTCTCTCTTTTTCTTAGACTAGCTAAAGGTTTTCAATTTGTGCATCTTTTCAAAGAACCAGTCTTAATTTTGTTAATCTTTTGTATTGTCTTTCCAGTCTGTACTTTGTCTGTTTTCTGATTTTTGTTTTTCCCTTCCAATAATTTTAGGCTTCATTTGTTCTCCCCCCAACCATGTTGTGGAGGTGTAATCATATTGTTTAACTGAGACCCATCTTTCTTATATGTAGGCATTTATTTCTTTAAACTTCCCTCCAAGAACTACTTTTCCTTTGACCCTCAAGTTTTTTTTATGTTGTGTTTCCTTTTTTGGTTGTCACAAGATGTTTTTTATTTTCCTTTTGATTTCTTCTTTTTCTTCTTCCCACCCCCCCTTCTTCTCCTCCTCCTCCCCCTTCTTTTCCTTTTACATGCCTACTCCTGTATTATTTTAAATGTATGTTCAGTTTACTTTCAATGAGTTAAGTATTCAGCTATGACCAGATGCTTGAACAGAAAAGTTTAGAGACCCTCATATGTTAAACAAAGGAGACATTACTTCCAAAAGGTTTGTACAAAGTGCAGTTTCAATGAGTTAAGCATACGTGTATTCCAATATGCTTATTTTTCAGGAGTGTGGTTTAATTTCCACACATTTGTGAATTTTTCAGGTTTCATCTTGTTATTGATTTCTAGTTTCATACCATTGTAGTCAGAAAACATTCTTGATATGATTTAAATATTCTTAGACTTGTTAAGATTTGTTTTCTGGGATGATATATGATTTATCCTAGAACGTATTCCATGTATGCTTGAGAAGAATGTGTATTCTGTTACTATGTATGAATGGCATGTTCTGTATAGGCTCACTGGCCTATTTGGTTTAAAATATAGTTCAAGTCCAATGTTACCTTATTTTTTTTTTTTTGGTCTGGATGATCTATCCATTGTTGATAGTGGAGTCTTGAAGTCTCTTGGTATTGTAGTCTATTTCTCCCGTCAGTTCTATTAAAATTTGCTTTATATATTTAGGTGCTCCATTGTTGGGTGAATATACATTTAAAATTTTTACATCCTCTTCACCACTATGTGCATATAAAAGTACTAATTTTTACTCTCTCCTCTCATATTTTATCTTATTGATATCATAATTTACATTTTTAATATTTATCTATAACATATCATTGCAGCTATAGGTACTTTAATAGTTTTTCTCAACCTTTATAATAGAAGTAAAGGGATTTACACACCAACATTACATTATTTTTAAATGGACTATATATTCACTTTTACCAATGAGTGATATACTTTTATATGTTCTCATTATGTTGCTAATGAGCATCCTTTTCTGTCAGCTTAAAGAATACCTTTAGTTCTTGTCAATTGGATCCAATTGTGATAAACTTAAATCCTTTAGCTTTTTTCTTTTCTTTTCTTTTCTTTTCTTTTCTTTTCTTTTCTTTTCTTTTCTTCTTGTCTTTGGTCTGGGAAAAATTAATCTCTCAATTCGTTTTTTTTTTTTAATTTTTATTATGTTATCTTAGTCACCATACAGTACCTCATTAGTTTTTGATGTAGTGTTCCATGATTCATTGTTTGCATATAACACCCAGTGCTCCATGCAATACATGCCCTCCTTACTACCCATCACCGGCCTACCTCAATCCCCCACTCCCCTCCCCTCTGAAACCCTCAGTTTGTTTTCCAGAGTCCATAGTCTCTCAGGGTTCATCCCCCCTTCTGTTTACCCCCCCTTCATTCTTCCCTCCCTTCTCCTACTGATCTTGCTGCTATTTCTTATGTTCCATAAATGAGTTCTGATGGCTGAGTAATATTCCATTGTATATATGGACCACATCTTCTTTATCCATTTGTCTGTTGAAGGGCTTCTCAGCTCCTTCCAGAGTTTAGCTATTGTGAACAATGCTGCTATGAACATTGGGGTGCATATGGCCCTTCTCTTCACTACATCTGTATCTTTGGGGTAGATACCCAGTAGTGCAATTGCTGGGTCATAGGGTACCTCTATTTTTAACTTTTTGAGGGACCTCCACACTGTTTTCCAAAGTGGCTGTACCAACTTGTATTCCCACCAACAGTGTAAGAGGGTTCCCCTTTCTCCACATCCTCTCCAATATTTCTTGTTCCTGGCCTTGTCAATTTTTGCCATTCTAACTGTTGTAAGTGGTATCTCAATGTGGTTTTGCTTTGAATTTTCCTGATGGCTAATGATTTTGAACATTTCTTCATATGTCTGTTAGCCATTTGTATGTCTTCATTGAAAAGCGTCTGTTCATACACTCTGCCCATTTAATTTTATTTTTTTGATGTAAAGTTTGATGATTCATTAGTTACATATAACACCCAGTGCACCATGCGATATGTGCCCTCCTCACTACCCATCACCAGCCTATCCCATTCCCCCACCCCCTCCCCTCTGTAGCCCTCAGTTTCTTTCTCAGAGTCCCTAGTCTCTCATGCTTCATTCCCCCTTCTGATTATTTTTTGATTTCATTATTTGTTTCTCATGTATTGAGTTTGAGAAGTTCTTTATAGATCTTGGATACCAACCTTCTATCTGTAGTTTCATATGCAAATATCTTCTCCCATTCTGTGGGTTGCCTCTTTGTTTTGGTGACTGTTTCCTCTGCTGTGCAGAAACTTTTTATCTTGATGAAGTCCCACAAATTCATTTTATCTTTTGTGTCTCTTGCCTTTGGAGATGTGTCATGAAAGAAGTTGTTGTGGCCAATGTCAAAGAGGTTACAGCCTATGTTCTCCTCTAGGATTTTGATGGATTCCTGTCACATCAAGGTCTTTCATCCATTTGGAGTTTATCTCTGTGTATGGTGTGAGAGAGTGATCAAGTTTCATTCTTTCGCATATAGCTGTCCAATTTTCCCACCACCATTTATTGAAGAGACTGTCTTTTTTCCACTGGATGTTTTTTCCTGCTTTGTCAAAGATTAGTTGCCCATAGAGACAAGGGTGCATTTCTGGAGTCTCTATTCTGCTCCATTGGTCTATGTGTCTCTTTTGGTGCCAGTACTATGCTGTCTTGATGATCACAGCTTTGTAGTACAGCTTGAAATCAGGCAATGTGATGCCCTCAGCTTTGTTTTTCAACATTTCTGTGGTGATTAGGGGTCTTTTCTGGTTCCACACAAATTTAAGGGCTGTTTGTTCCAGCTCTTTGAAAAATATCATTGGTATTTTGATTGGGATGGCGTTGAAAGTGTAGATTGCTTTGGGTAGCATAGACTTTTTAACTATGTTTATTCTTCTGACCCATGACCATGGAATGATTTTCTATCTTTTTGTGTCTTCTTCAATGTCTTTCATCAGTGTTCTGTAGTTTCTAGAATATAGATACTTTACCTTACTGGTTAAGTTAATTCTGAGATATTGTATGAGTTTTGGTGCTATTGTAAATGGAATCAATTCCCTAATTTCCCTTTCTTCAGTCTCATTGTTCGTGTATAGAAATGCAATTGATTTCTGAGCATTGATTTTGTATCCTGCCACATTACTGAATTTCTCTATAAGTTCTAGTAATTTGGGGGTGGAGTCTTTTGGGTTTTCCATAAACAGTATCACGTCATCTGCAAAGAGAGACAATTTGACTTCTTCTTTGCTGATTTGAATACCTTTTATCCCTTTTTGTTGTCTGATTGCTGTTGCAAGGACCTTAGTACTATGATCAATAATAAAGGCGAGAGTGGGCATCATTGTCGTGTTTCTGATCTTAAGGAAAAGGCTTTCAGCTTTTCCCTATTGAGAATGATATTTGCTGTAGGCTTTTCATAGATGGTTTTTATGAAATTGAGGAATGTACCCTCTATCCCTACACTCTGAAGGATTTTAATCAGGAAAGGATGCTGTATTTTGTCAAATGCTTTTTCTGCATCAATTGAAAGGATCATATGGTTCTTGTCTCTTCTCTTATTAATGTGATCTATCACACTGACCAATTTGTGAATGTTGATACACGCTTGCATCCCAGGGATGAATCCCACGTGGTCATGGTGGATAATCCTTTTAATGTACTGTTGGATCCTATTAGCTAGGATTTTGTTGAGAATTTTGGCATCCATATTCATCAGGGATATCAGTCTGTAATTCTCCTTTTTGATGGAGTCTTTGCCTGGTTTGGGAATCAAGGTAATGCTGGCCTCATAGAGTAAGTTTGCTAGTTTTCCTTCTGTTTCTATTTTTTGAAATAACTTCAGGAGAATAAGTATTATTTCTTCTTTGAATGTTTGGTAGAATTCCCCAAGGAATCCGTCAGGCCCTGGACTTTTTGCGGAGGTTTTTAATCACTGCTTCAATCTCTTCATGATTAATTGGTCTGTTTAAATAATCAGTTTCTTTTTGTTTCAGTTTTGGTAGTTTATAGGTTTCCAGGAAGGCATCCATTTCTTCCAGGTTGTTTAATTTATTGGCATATAGTTGTCAATAATAGTTTCTAATTATTTTTTCTGTTTCTTTGGTGTTTGTTGTGATATCTCCCCTTTCATTCATAATTTATTAATTTGGGTCCTTTCTCTATTCTTTTGAATAAGTCTGGCCAGTGGCTTATTGATCTTATTTATTCTTTAAAAAAACCAGCTTCTAGTTTTGTTGATATGCTCTACTGTGCCCCTGGTTTCTGATTCATTGATCTCTGCTCTAATCTTGATCAACTGCCTTCTTGTGCATGGGTTAGGCATGTTCTGTTCTAGCTCCAGCTTCTTAAGGTAAGAATATAAAGACTGCATTTTAGATTGTTCTATTCCTTTGGGTGAGGCTTGGATGGCTATGTATTTTCCCCTTAGGACCGCCTTTGCAGTGGTTTTGGATCAATGTGTTTTCATTCTCATTCATTTCCATAAATTGCTTAAGTTCTTCTTTAATTCCCTGATTTACCCAATCATTCTTAAGCAGGATGGTTCTTAGTTTCCAAGTGTTTGAGTTTCTTCCAAATTTTTCCTTGTGATTGAGTTCCAGTTTCAAATCATTGTGGTCTGAGAATATGCAGGGAATAATCACAGTCTTTTGGTATTGGTTGAGACCTGTTTTGTGACCCAGTATATGGTATTCTGGAGAAAGTTCCATGTGCATTCAAAAAGAATGAGTATTCTGTTGTTCTTGTGTGTAGTGTTCTGTATATATCCATGAGGTCCACCTGGTCCAGTATGTCATTCAAAGCTCTTGTTTCTTTGTTGATTTTCTGCTTAGGTGATCTGTCTATTGCTGAGGGGAGTATTGAAGTCCCCTACTATTTTTTTTTAAGATTTTATTTATTTATTCGACAGAGAGAGAGACAGCTAGTGAGAGAGGGAACACAAGCAGGGGTAGTGGGAGAAGAAGAAGCAGGCTCCCAGCGGAGGAGCCTGATGGGGGGCTCGGTCCCAGAATGCCAGGATCACGCCCTGAGCCGAAGGCAGACGCTTAACGACTGAGCTACCCAGGCGCCCCGAAGTCCCCTACTATTAATGCATTATCTATATGTCTCTTTATTCAGGTTAAGAGTTGGCTTGTATGTCTAGCTGCTCCCCTGTTGGGGGCATAGATATTTATAATTGTTATATCCTCCTGTTGAATACACCCTTTAAGAATAATATAGTGTCCTTCTGTATCTCTAACTACAGTCTCTAGCTTAAAATCTAATCTTTCTGATATGAGAATTGCTACCCAGCTTTCTTTTGAGGTCCATTGGCATGAAAAATGGTTTTCCATCCCTTCACTTTCAGTCTGGATGTATCTTTAGGTTCAAAATGAGTCTCTTGTACACAGCAAATCCTGTGGTGTTTTATGGGAGCATTTAGGCCATTCACATTGACAGTGATTATTGAGAGAGATGATTTTAATGTCATGCTGCCTGTGAAGTCTTTGTTACTATGGATTGTAAATTTCTGTACTGTATCACTCTTGGTGTCTTTTTACTTTTATAGAACCCCCTTAATATTTCTTTTTTTATGATAATATTTTTATTATGTTAGTCACCATACAGTACATCCCTAGTTTTTGATGTAAAGTTCCATGATTCATTACTTGCGTATAACACCCAGTGCACCATGCAATATGTGCACTCCTTAATACCCATCACCAACCTATCCCATCCCCTAGAACCCCCCTTAATATTTCTTATAGGGCTGGCTTGGTGGTCACATATGCTTTCAGTTTCTGCCGGTCTTGGAAGGACCTTGTCTCTCCATCAATTCTGAATGACAGTCTTGCTGGATAAAGGATACTTGGCTGCATGTTCTTCTCACTTAGTGCTCTGAATATATCTTACCAGCTTTTCCTGGCTTGCCAAGTCTCTGTAGACAGGTCTGACGTTATTCTGATGTTCCTCCTTCTGTAGATGAGGATTCTCTTCCCCCTGGCTGCTTTTAAGATTTTATCCTTGGATCTAAGATTTGTGAATTGTACTATTATGTGACGTGGTGCTGGTCTGTTCTCATTGATCTTGGGAGGGGTCCTCTCTGCCTCTCGGACACGAATGCTTGTTTCCTTCACCAGATTAGGGAAGTTCTCAGCTCCAATTTGTTCGAATACCTCTTCTAGACCTATCTCTTTCTCCACCCTCTCAGGAATGCCAGTGATTCTGACATTGGAATGTTTCATTGAGTCAGTAATCTCCCATATTCTACATTCTTGAAATTGGAGTTTTTAAGCTAAGTTCCCACTTTTTCCTTTTCTATCATCCCATCTTCCAATTCACAAATTCATTCTGCCTCGTTTACCATGGCCATCAGAGCATCTGGTTTAGACTGCATTTGATTCATAGCATTCTTAATTTCTGCTAGATTTGCTCTCATTTCCACCCTTAGAGATTCTATATTCCCGTTAATTTTTTTTTGAAGCCTACACATCATCTTGACCATTGTTACTCTGAACTCCGTTTCTGACAATATGGTTATATCCATATCCATTTGTTCTGTGGCAGAGGCCACAGACTCTATCTTTTCTTTGTGTGTGGGGGGGGATTTCTTCTCCTTGCCATTCTGATGAGGGGAGGTTGCGGGGATGTACAGAGCCCAAATTATTGACCAGGACCCAAGCAATGTGCACTTGTTTTATAGGGGCCTTAGGAATGTGGGCTTCTTATTTTTTCAGTCTGCCTTCTGGGGGAGGGGCCTGCCATGCTGATACTCAGACAACCTTGTTTGGGTAGAGTTGTCCTCTCCCCTGTGGGGGTGGGGGTTGGGCACAGTGTGAACCATTTTTTTCTGGGCTTTTGTTCTCTGGTGGCTTTCCCTGGGGGTTTTCTATGACTCTTCTGAGAGTCAGAACAACAGTGGCCGTTTCCAAGCCTCTGTCTCAGAACAGAGAGTTTGCAGTCTGTTCTTCACTGAGCTCTCCTGGCCACTATAACTTTGTTTCTGTCAGTGCTGCTAAAAACCCTGCAGGGTCCTGGGTTGTGCGCCCCACAGCCACTCTCCCAGCCATCACTCCCAGGGCGGGCACATCTCTGTTGTTTGTGCTTCTAACACTTCCAGATCCCCCGGTTCCTGCGCGCACACCCGAGCTCCCGGTTTCAGTCTGGTCCACGTGCTTCCAAGCTCCTGGTTTCAGTCTGGTTTCTCCGCAGCCTCTGGTCTGCGAATCTGGCCCACTCCCCAGTGCAGGTGGCTACTGCTTCCCGGTGCCTGAGGGCAGCAGTTCCTTCACACTTCCGTTTATCTTCTGATATCTGTGCACGGATTCACAGCTCCCTGCTTTGTACCTCAATATTCAGTGCTGGAGATGTTCGTTTGTAGAGATCCAGATGTATCTTCCTACGTCTTAGGCTGATTTCATGGGTGTTCAGGATGGTCTGGTAGATATCCTGCTCGCTGAAAAATTGTCCCCTACTCCTCCGCCATCTTTTTCTCCTCTAATCTATCAGTTCTGAAGGACAAGTTTACTGAATAAAAAATTCTTGGTTGGCAGTGTTCTTCCCCCCTTTTAAATTTGAGTATATCATCCAATTCCCTCCTGGGCTGCAAGGTTTCTGCTTGCAGAAATCCACTAATTGATTTATGACATTTCCTTGAATATAATAAGTCACATTTGCTGCTTTCAATATTTTCTTTTTCTTTAAGTTTTGAGAATTTAATTATATGTCTCAATGTGGGTCTCTTTTTATTCATTTTATTTGATGTTGTTTGTGCTCCTTGTAACTGGTTGTATGTTTATTTCTACAGGTTTGGGAATTTTTTTTAGCTCTTGCTAGAGTACGTTCTGCCCCTTTCTCATTCTCCTTTCCTTTTGTGACTCCCATAATACATATATTAAGTTTCACTTTATGATGACCCATAGTCCCTTAAGACATCTTTATTCCTTTTCATTCTGTTTTTCTTTTTGCTCCTCTGGTTAGATAATTTCTACTGAGTTGTCATTGACTTTACTGATTTTTCTTCTGCTTCACCTAGTCTGTTATGAAGTCATTCTATTGATTTTTTTTTTCAAGTCAGTTATTTTATTCTTCAGCTTTATGATTTCTGTTTGGTACTCTTCTATCTCTGTTGAAATTTCTACTTTTTTCATGCATTACTCTCCTGACTCAGTAAGCATCTTTATAACCTTTATTTTGAATTCTCAGTTGTGTATATCACTTGTCTCTGTTTCCATAGGGTCAGTTTCTGGATATTTGTCTTATTCTTTTGTTCAGAACATATTCCCATTTCTTCAGTTTCCTTAACTCTCTGTGTTGTTTTGTGTGCACTAGATAAAACAGCCATAAACAGCCATCTCTCCCAGTGATAACAGTCTGGCCTTGTGTAAGAGATGAACCTTGCCAATCAGCCTAGCCACTCTCTTGTTTGCCTCTCCAACTCTCAGCTTCTTTAAACTGCTATCTTTGTTCTTAGTAGCTCCCAGGAGATTCAGGTGTGCCATGACCAGTTGGCAGCCCAAAGACATTAGAAATGTCCACACACTCAATCATGCATCATGGATTACCACTAATTGTCCTTTTAGCTCATCAATGCAGACTAAGTGAAAGCTCAATCATCAGGCTGAAGATAGAAAAGTCAGGATGTTAGATAAGTAGTCTATCTCCTAATAGGGAGAAACTTGGAATTGGGTGTTTTTGCCCACTCATCCGGTTATGATTTGGAGGGGATAGTCATTGAGAGTGCTTTTGTACCCATATAGAACTGCATCATTAATTTATGTGGTCCTGGGGGACTCACAAATGCCAAGCCCCAGCAGCTCCCAGGACTGCCAAGCCCTTAGACAAAGAAGTTGGGGTGCTAGATGTATAGAAAAACTCATTTTAAGGAGAAGCTGGAGACTTGGTTTTATCCCTGGGATGAGCCATGAGAAGGCACAGTTTACTCTCACATGCTTACTCCAGATTCCAGAGGATTACTAATTAGCTTAACAAATGCCAAACACTGTTGGTTTTCAGAGCTAAGTGATTTGGGGGCCCATCCCTCAAGTGGCAGCTGTCAAAGTTGTGGACATGTTCCTTCTAGGGAGAAGTTAAAAACTTGGTTTTATTGTTACTGCTGGAAGAAGATAGAGAAAATGCCCACAAGCACTTTCAGGTTCCTAGGAGGATCCTAATTAGCCCCATGCAGGGTGATTTAGAAGTTTGACTCTCAGAGAGTAGATAAGAATGCAGTCAAACCCCTTCCAGAGAGAAACTGGGAGCCTTGTATTTTTGCCTACTCCCTCTGTATTGAGCCCAAGGGGATTGCCATTGGAAGTGTTCATGCACTTATTTAAAAATGCCATTTTTTTCAAGAAATAAGAAGTGTTGGTGAGGATGTGGAGAAAAAGAAACATTTTTATACTGTTGGGAATGTAAACTGGTACAGTCACTGTGGCAATAGCATGGAGGTTCCCAGAAAAAAATTAAAAATAGAAATACCATATGATCTGATAATTCTATTACTATTTCCCCCAAAGAAAACAAAACTAATTTGAAAAGATATTTGCACCCCTATGTTTATTGCAGCAATAGCCAAAGTATGGAAGCAACCTAAGTGTTCATTGATAGGCAAATGGTTAAGAAAGATTAGAGATTAGATAGATAGATATAGATATGTAACAGAATATTACTCAATATTACTCAGCCATAATAAAAGGTGAGAATGTGCCATTTGCTAAAACATGAATGGACCTAGAGGATATTATGCTAAGTGAAATAAGTCAGACTGAGAAAGACAAATACCATATGATTTCATACATATGCAGAATCTTAAACAAACAAAAAGAAGAATCAGGCCTATAAATGCAGAGAACAAACTAATGGTTACCAGAGCAGAGGGGGTTGGAGAATGGGCCAAATGGGTAAAGGGAAGTGGGAGATACAGGCTTCCAGTTGTGCAATGAATAAGTCACAAGAATAAAAGATGCAGCATAAGGAATATAGTCAATGATACTGCAATAATGTATAATGGCAGATGGTAGTTACACTTGTGGTGTGAGCATAGCATAATCTATAAACTTGTCATGGGGTGCCTGGGTAGCTCATTCAGTTAAGTGTCTGACTCTTGATTTCAGCTCACGTCATGATCTCAGGGTCGTGAGATCAAGCCCTGCATCAGGTTCCACCACTGGGCATGGAGCCTGCTTAAAATTCTCTCCCT
Source organism: Ursus maritimus (assembly GCF_017311325.1). Taxonomy (NCBI): domain Eukaryota; kingdom Metazoa; phylum Chordata; class Mammalia; order Carnivora; family Ursidae; genus Ursus; species Ursus maritimus. The sequence continues at coordinate 4,538,249 of NW_024425675.1, forward strand.
CTCCCTCTGCCCTTCCCCACCCCACTTATGCTCTCTCTCTTTTAAAAAAAATTAATTTGTCAAATCACCATATTGTATACCTAAAGCTAACAATACGCTGTGTCAACTATACTCAAATAAAATAAGATAAAATAAAATAAAATAAAAATAAAATAAAATAGAATGGGTGTCCTCTTTTTAAAATTTGTGCCTTTAGGACTTATGAATACTGAGGCTCACTGGTTCTCCAAGCTAGTAATTTGGGAACCTGGCTGGCAGCCATAAAACTTGATTTCGAGGTATGTGGTCCAGACCCCTTCTTTGGCATTGAGTATGTCTCAAGTTTTCCTAATCATTTCAATGTGGGTATTTTACTGGTTGCCTAATGTATAGGAGACACTCAACTAATTTCTGGGTTTTTCTCAGAGGGAACTGATCTGTGTTTAGCTGTATATGCAGTCCATCTGTGGGAGGAAGAAAGTCAGGAGTCTCCTATCCTGCCATCCCTTTATTTTTCAATCTACGTGTCTTTATATCTAATATGTGTTTATTATAAACAGGTAGTTGGGTGGTTGTTGTTGTTTTTTAAATCAACTCTGACATTATCTGTATATTTAGACCATTGACATTTAAAGTGATTATTGTTATACCTGGATTAATAGCTACCATATTTGTTACTTATTTCTCTCTTTCTTTCTTTTTCTTTCCATTTTCTCTCTTCTTTTGTCAATGTTGTAAACATGAGTTGGGTTTCTTTTTCTTTTTTTTTAATTCACCCTAGATACCTGATAAGGCTCCTGGAGGAAAATTTCATAAAAGTGTGGGATATTATATAAGACTCTGTCCTAGAACATTTTATCTCTCAATCTAGTTCATGTTCAGTCTCCAGCAATTATTCAATGATACTCTAAGTTTTCTTATTAGTTGCTGGATCCAGTTTTGATTTTTGTTTTCAGTAAGATGTGATTCTCATTTTTCACCTATCTGTATAGTTTGGGAGTCATGGTTTGCCCTATGACTTCAGTTCTTTGATGAAGCAAAGGGTTGTTGAATTCCAGTTAATTTTGTTTTCTTAGTATATAGACATAAAATTGGTTTTTTTATAGTTTTACCTTATGTCCAGTAATCTTAATAAATCAAGTTGATAATTTTCAGAGTTCAGTATAGACTACAGATTCTTTTAGATTGCGATAACTGCACAGTCATAATGTCTGCAGCTGAGAGTTTTCTCTCTCCCTTTGAATTTTTACAACTTTTCTTCTTAATTTATTATAACAGCTAGGGTAACCAGGACAATAATGAGTAAAAATAATGATAAAACACATTTATATCTCATTCCCAATATTGAAGGAAAATAATTTACTATTAAGTTGCTGAAAGTATTTTGTATTTTTTAAAGATACAAATTCCAAATAAAGAAATTTTAATTCATTTATTTATTGAGATTATGTTTTTTCTTATTTGATTAATGAGGTAAAGTTCTATAGTGATTTTTATTCCTATAAAATTGGTATTAACATCCCTACTTTCTATTCAGACTTTAGTGATTTGGGTCTTCTTTCATTTTTTCTTCATCAATCTAAATTTTTCTCAATTTCATTGATCTAATGAATCCTCTGTGGACAGCATATATTTGGATAATGTTTTTGATCCATTCTGCCAACCTCTGCCTTTTATTTGGAGAATTTAATCCACTTACATTTAATTACTGATAAAGAATTTATTGCTGTCACTGCAAGTTGTTGTTTTGTTGTTGTTGTTGTTCCTCGTTTCCTCTGATATTGACTTCTTTCATGTTCAGTTGATTTTTTAAGGGACTATGTATTTTGTTTCCTTTTTAAATTTCCTTTGCATGCATTCTGTAAATACTTTCTTTTTAGTTAGCGAGGGGATTATGTATAACTTCTTAAAATTATAACAATCTAAATTTAAATTGATATCAAACTTAACTCCAGTTACATCCCAAAACTACTCCCATACAGCTCCATCCTCCTTTTTTTATATTGCCACAAACCACATTTTTATACATTGTATGCTCAATGACATAGAGTTGGTGTTATTTGTATATATTTTCTTTACAATATTATATAAAATAAAAAGTGGAGTTACAAACCACAATTTCAGTAATGCTTGCTTTTATATTTGGCATGTACTTTACTAAAAATGTTTATTTCTTCATATAGCTTAAAGTTATTGTCTAACATCCTATCACTTTGACCTGAGAGAGTCCCTTTAGAGTTTCTTATAAGTCAGGTCTAGTAGCAATGCCTTGGATGCCAGGAGATCTTCTATTCTTTGTAGTTTGGTTTTGTGCTGGAGCACTTCTTCACATTTCCACCAAATTTTCTTACAATTTTGAAGATTTTTTTCTTAAGTAACATTCTCTTAGTTACTGTAAACATTTGATTGTTTCCCACTGCTCTGACAAAGTTGAAATTGACAGTTCCTGGGGTTTTGTTTGTTTGTTTTTGGTTTTTAATGTTTCTTCCAAAGATCAAGAACTTAGGGACACCTAGTCTATTTTGCTGCCTTATGGTAGTTATTTGGAAACTATTTCAGAACACTCAGTTTATATTTTATAGCAAAGTACTTAGTCAACTGGTCACACCAGTTTTACACATGTTCTAACTTCTTACATATTTTTCTCTCCATTAGAAATTTCCCAACTTGGTGATAAGGAGATGAAAAGTCTATCTTGTGAAAGCTCCATTTTTAAAATTCCTCTTGTTATTAGAAAAGATGATGTAAGAAATGAAAATTATGTTCTCTAAGAAACTGATCATATAACATCTAGTTTGTTATGACAATTCACAATGTAGGGTGAATCCTATCTATTTTCTGTTTCATAAACAGGAAAGGAAAACTATTAACCATTACCTAATGAATACTTGTTTGGTGGATTAATGAGCACATAACAAATTCACTTAAAGATAAATATTAATTGATTGATTAGAATAAAATTATTTTTGAGAAGTTGTCCTATGTTTGAATTTCTTATATTCTTTTAACAACAGAACTATAGATTTAGAATACTGTAACTGTTAAACTGTGTTTACTTGCCCAAACATCATAAATCTCTACTTACCTATGACTTTGTTTAAATCTAATTGATGTATTAGATCACTAATTGATGGATTTACTGCTGGAAGATCTGCTGTATCTTGAAGTTCTGAGGCCACTTCATTTTTAACTAGAATAATAACAGATTGCCAGATTAGTTGATTTAAAACTAAAATTTTGTTTATGGTCAAATTATAGCACATAAAATTAATTAGAAATATTTTACTGTATGGTTATTTAGTTTTATTTTTTTAAGTTTCTTTTTAAATTCCAGTTAGTTAACATAGAGATATTAGTTTCAGGTGTACAATTTAGTGATTCAACACTTACATACAGCACCTGGTGCTTATCACAAGTATACTCCTTAATCTTATTTACTTCACAATTTAACATACATTATCTAATTAAATACACATATGCCTAATAATTTTTAAAAACTGATTAAATAGCTACTATGTGCTAGATATTATACTAAGCACTTCTCAAATATTACCTCCTTTAATACTCACAATAATTCTAGGAAGTAGGTATTTTATTCCCCTTTAACAGATACCCGAAGTAGAGCTGAGAGAGATTATGAATATTTTAGAAGTTCACATAGTTATTAAGTACAAAAGCTTAAAATGAATTTTGTTCTTTTAGAATCCAAAATCTATTCTCCAGCTAGTAGATTCAAATGTCTACCAGAACTGAGCATGTAATGTGTGTGAAATGGAACTGCTGATGTTTGGAGTGGCATGAATAACAGAAGTGAAATGGAGAGTATATGTTTATTAAAAATAAAAAGCTATTACTCTTACTGACTGTTACAAATACAGGCCTAGTGTTCCTGGGTCATCTAAATTCTCAAGAGAATACAGAAATGTAGATATTTGAAAGGAATTCCAAGATTTTAAAGTATTTATTAAATATTAATTTAAAAGTTTTAAGCATGTTTGTGGATAAAATATCACCAGCTATTATCACAAGAGACTTACCTAATTTTATAAAGGATTAACTCTAACACATGGGTAGAATTTAAGAGTCAATTGCTAGATTATATTTCTTTGTAAAACATCATTATTTATCCACCAAAATACCTATCATCTAGGAACAGGAAAATAAGATGCTGAGGAAATCAACACTTTCAGAAAAAGAAAATGCCAATAAACAAAATATGCCAAGAAAAAAGTGGAAAGAATAATTAAAAATTAAAATTCGCAATTAAATTAATCTTTCAAAAGGTCAGACCCCCCCATATTTTAATGCATAGAATTCCTTATAATTCTTAAAGAATTAAATCTTATGCCATAGTACATAAAAAGGGAATTTTTCCATTTCCTTTGCAAAGAAAATAGTCATTGTGAAGACATTGACATTGAAATAGACATAACTGGTATAATTGACAATTAAAAAACACACATAGAAATATAATGCAATGAAATATAATGCAAGTCACATATGTAACTGAAGATAATAATAGCTTTATCGAAAATAAAAGAAATAAGTAAAATCAATTTTAGTAATGTTTTATTTAACAAAATAGATTTAAAAAATCATTTCAACATGTAATAAAAATACAATGGATGAGATATGTTAAGTAATTATTTTCATAGTAGGTCTTCAAACTCAAGTATATATTTTAAACTTATAGTACACCTCAATTCAGATTAGCTGCATTTCAAGTGTTTGATATCCACATGTGGCTAGTTGTTGCCACATTACACAGTATAGGTTTAGAATATAAATGCGAAAATCTTAAATAAGTAATAAGGAAATAGAATTCATAAGTTTATTAAAATAACAGCATGGCATCATCTAGTAGGATTCATTCCCAGAATTCAAGGTAAATCATCTCTTAATATAGTTATTATATTAATGGCTCTCAAGAGAAATGATGTAAGATTATCTTAAGGTAAAAAGTCATTTACAAAACTTAAACGTATATTCCTTTTTGATTTCCCCAACTTTATAGAGATATAGTTCACATATAACATTGTATAAGTTTAGGGTTTATAATGTGATGATTTTACACTTATATATTGCAAACTGAATACCACAATAAGATTAATATGTCTATCATTTTACATCTTGCAAACTGAATACCACAATAAGGTTAATATATCTATCATCTTACATCACATACACACACACACACACACACACACATATTTAAGATGCAGTCTCTTGGGAATTTTCAAGTACACAGTATATTTAAGATGTAGTCTCTTGGGAATTTTCAAATATACAGTAGAGTATTGTTAACTACAGTCACCATGCTGTATATTACAACCCCAGAACTTATTAATCTTATAAATTGAAGTTTATACTCTTTGGCCAACATTTCCCCATCTCACCTACTTTCAGGCCCCTGGCAACCACTATTCTACTCTATGTTCTCATGAGTTAGCACTTTTTGGATTACATATATAAGTAAGATAATACAGTACTTGTCTTTTTTGTCTGACTTATCACTTAGCTTAATAACCCCAAGGTCCATCCATGTTTTGCAAAGAACAACATTTCGTTCTTTTTTATGGCTGAATAATATTTTACTGTGTATTTTTGCACATTTACTTTATCCATTGATTTGTCAAAAAGACACCTAGATTTTTTCCATAACTTGGCTAAGGTGAATAATGCTGTAATAGACATGGAAGTGCAGGTATTTCTTTGGAATTCTGATTTCATTTTCTTCAGATACATACCCAGAAGTTGGCATGTTGAATCATATGGTAATTCTTTCTTTCTTTTTTTTAAGAACCTCCACATTGTTTTCCATTGGCTGTAACAATATGGTTCCCTTTTCTCCACATCCTCACCAGCATTTGTTATCTCTTGTTTTATTGATAATAACCATTTTAACATGTGTGAGATGATATCTTATTGTGCTTTTGATACACATTTCCTTGACAATTAGTAATGTTGAGAATCTTTTCATCTACCTGCTGCCATTTAATGTTTTCTTTGGAAAAAGGTATATATTCAGGTCCTCTATCCAGTTTCAATTGGATTACTAGTGTTAATGCTATTGAGTTATATATTTTAGATATTGACCTCTTATTCAACATGAAGTTTACAGACATTTTTTCTATTCTGCAGGTTTCCTTTTCATTTTGTTGACAGTTTCTTTTGCTGTACAGATTTAAAGTTTGGTTTGTCCTATTTATTTACTTGTGCATTTGTTGCTTGTGCTTCTGGTATGTTGTTCAAAAAGTCATTGCCAAGACCAATGTCAAAGAGCCTTTTCAATGTCAAAGAGATTTATGGTTTCAGGGCTTACAGTTCAGTCTTTAATCCCTTTCAAGTTGATTTTCGTGTATAGGAATCAATTTCATTTTTTGCATGTAGATATTAAAGTTTCCCAACACAACTTATTGAAAAGACTATCCTTTCTTCATTTGAGTATTCTTGGCTTCCTTGCGTAATATTAGTTGACTGTATATGCATAGGTTTATTTCTGGACTCTCGATTCTGTTTCATTTGTCTTTGTGGTAGTTTTTATGCCAGTTTTGATTACAATAGCTTTGTAGTATATAGTTTAAAATCAGGAAGTCCAATGCCTGCAATTTTGTTCTTTCTTAAGATAACTTTGGCTGTTTGTGGGGGTTTTTTGTTCCTATTATTCCTCACAAATTTTATGATAGCTTTTTCTATTGCTGTGGAAATGCCATGTATAGTGACTGCATAAATCTACAGATGGCTTTGGGTTGTATGGATATTTTAACAATATTAATTCTTCCTCATTTTGGGAGAGGAAGATGATAATAGAGTAGGAGGGCCTTGAGCTTACCTCTTCCCATGAATACAACTAAATAACTATAAAATCATCCTAAATACCCCAGAAATTGACCTGAAAACTGACAGAACAAACACAACTATAGGGAAGAAAAAGGCCACATCAAAGAAGGTAGGAAGTGTGGAGATTTGGTATAGAGAAGAAGTGAATCATGGGTACTGCAGAGGGGAGGGAGCCATAGTCAAGAAGAATGGCAAGAGACAGTGGAGCATACAGGGGAATGCACAAGAAGAACATTTCCCCAAATCCATTGGCTTGGAAAATGAGAGGAGCTGAATTTTGTGAGTTCTTGTAACCAGTGGACCTTTAAAGCCCAGAATTTTAAAGGTCAGTGGGCATGGCTGGCATAGAGCTCAGAGGGCACTACATAGTTCCTGGAGAGAAGGGAGGGAAACAACCTAGAGGCAGACAGCTTGGAAATAGTGATCTGAAGAACCCATGGGGCACAGTGGAGGGAGATTATTTGTTCTTCTCAGAGTGCATCCATAAGAAGAAGTGCTCATGGTGACGCCTCTCCAGGAACAAAGGAGCTAGCTGGCAGTTTCCCTCTCCACCCCTCAGCATAAACACAAGGCCATTTGTGGAAAGCAGCATAGCACCAACACTGGCTGCCTAACTTGCATACACCAAGCCCCATGCCCTTGCACTCTGGTGGGAATGCCCTTCTCAGTTGAGCTTGCATCATTCCCAGTGTGTTGGGCCCCTATCCCAGACAACCAACACAAACCCCTGCCCACAAACACATCTCCCAACCAGAGCTTTCTGCAGGGTCTCAGTCCTGGTGGAGGTTGTGTCAGGTCTCATTTCACAAGCAGAACAAGCACACCTAGTTAAAATCCACCATATTCAGGAGCAGGACCAGATGACTGGCCTGAAGGATAGAGCAACCAAAACACAACAGCAGAGTGCACACAGCACATACCAGGGACACTACTGAAGTGCCAGGCCATGACCACTTCTTCTTAAGGCCTTTACTTTCAGGAGCATGAGACATAACTGGCTTTTCTAACATAGAGAAGAATGTTGAGATTTAGACAAAATGCCAAGATGGAGCAATTCATCTAAAGTGAAAGAAGATAAGACCATGACCAGAGATATAAACAAAACAGATATAAATAACATGCCTAATGGAGAATTTAAAACTACAATTATAAGGATACTTACTAAGCTTGAGAAAAGAAGACATGAGTGAGACCCTTACCACAGAGATAAAAGAGGTAAAAAATATCAATCAGAGATGAAGAGTGCAGTATATGAGGTAAGAAACAGGCTTCATGCAATGAACAGCAGATTGGAAGAAGCAGAGGAATGAATTAGTGACCTAGAAGACAAAGTATTGGAAATTAATGAAGCTGAAGAAAAGGGAGAAAGAATAACTATGCAAAACAAGAATAGACTTAGGGAACTCAGTAATTACATCGAGCATAATAATGTTCATTATTATAGGAGTTACAGAAGAAGAAAGAGAAAAAGGGTCAGAAAATATATTTGAAGAAGTAATAGCTGAAAATTTCCATAATCTGGAGAAGGAAACAGTCATTCAGATCCAGGAGGCACAGAGAAATCCCATCAAAATCAACAAAAGCAGGCCAACACTAACACATATTATAATTAAATTTGCAAAATACAGTGATAAAGAAAACAATCTTAAAAGCAGAGCAAAAGAAATCCTTAACTTACAAGGGAATATCCATAAGGCTAGCTGCAGATTTCTCAACAGAAACTTGGTAAGCCAGAAGGGAGTGCCAGGATATATTCAATGTACTGAATGGGAAAAATCTGCAGCCAAGAATATTCTATCCAGCAAGGCTATCATTCAAAATAGAAGGAGAGATAAAGAATTTCCCAGACAAACAAAAACTAAAGAAGTTCATGACCACTAAATCATCCCTCAAGAAATATTAAAGGGTTCTCTGAGTGGAAAGGGGAGACCAGAAGTGACAAGGACAAGAAAGGATCAGAGAAAATCTCCAGAAACTATGATAAAATAAGTATAAAATGGCAATAAATACACATTTATCAGTAATTACTTTGAATGTAAGTAGACTAAATGCTGCAATAAAAATATATAGGGCATCACAATGGATTAAAAAACAAGACCCATCTATATGTTGCCTACAAGAGACCCATTTTAGACCTAGAAACACCTGCATCAATCTGCAGGTGAATGAAGAGGGGGTGAAGAAACAGCTATCAAGTGGATGTCCAAAGAAAGCCAGAGTGGCAATACTTACTGGACAAACTAGACTTTAAAACAAAGACTGTAAGAAGAGACAAAGAAGGGCACTGTAAAATATAAAGGGACAATCCAACAAGAAGATCTAACAATTGTAAATGTTTATGCACCCAATAAGGGAACACCTGAATATATAAAACAGTTAATAACAAACTTAAAGGAACTCATTAATAATGATACAATACTAGGGGACTTTAACACCACACTTACATCAATAGACAAATTATCTAAACAGAAAATCAACAAGGAAACAATGGCTTTGCCTGAAACACTGAACCAGATGGATCTAACAGATACATTCAGAACATTACATCCTGAAACAGAATACTCATTCTTTTCTATTGCGCATGGACCATTCTCCAGAATGGATCACATATTAGGTCACAAAACAGGACTGATCAAATATAAAAACTTTGAAATCATACCATACACCTTTTCTGACCACAGCACTATGAAACTAGAAGTCAACCACAGGAAAAAAAATATGGAAAAATCCCAAATACATGGAGATTAAGCAACATGCTACTAAAGAATGAATGGATCAACCAGGAAATCAAAGAAATAAAAACTACATGGACATTTCCCCATTGATATTCTTTCCCTACTTTGATGAAGATTAATTGACCATATAGTTGCAGGTCCATTTCTGGGTTTTCTGTTCTGTTTCATTGATCTGTGTGTCTGTTTTTGTGCCAGTACCACACTGTCTTGACCATGACACTTGTGTAATATAACTTGAAGTCCAGAATTGTGATGCCCCCAGCTTTTCTTTACTTTTTCAAGATTGCTTTGGCTATTTAAAATAAATAAAATTAAAAAAAAAAAAAGAAAACTGTAACTGTTATAAGTGCCCTATTTGCATAAGTGATGAGATGAAGACAGCAGGAAATACTTAATCTGATTAATTTCATTGTGCTCCCACTTTTTTAGGGAAAGAGAAGATTTAGGAACCCTGGTGCACATTGAAGTCCTCTTAAACTGGACCATATGCTTGATGAACATTAATAAGAATAAAACACATCTAAATGAAACTCTTCTCCTTTCTAGTGTCTCTTTATTTCCCTTGAGTGAATCACCCCTTTGTAGTGACAGAGGAATTAGTGTGCTTTGTTTCTTGTGTAATCGCCAGGGGTAGAGCTGCTGACAGAAACAAATGGCCTGGATTCTTTGGATTTTTTGTGTGGTGCCTTACTGGGGTTCTACTCAGTCTCTGCTACTGCTCCTAACAAGACATGTTTCCAGACTTCCTTGTGCACATTCAAATGCACAGTCCCTTCAAATAGTGATATGGGGGGATCCCCCAAAAATTTCCTACATCATTGTTGTCATTCTATAGTTTGGCTTGCCAAAGTCAAACTCTCCTACAAAGATCGTTTCTTCTTCTTCTTTTTTTTTTATATTCACTATCTTTTATTTTATTTTATTTTTTTAATAATTTTTATTTTGTTATGTTAGTCACCATACAGTATATCCTTAGTTTTTGATGATATGTTCCATGATTCATTATTTGCGTATAACACCCAGTGCACCATGCAATATGTGCTCTCCTTAATACCCATCACTGGCCTATCCCAATCCCCCACCCCCCTCTCCTCTGAAGCCCCCAGTTCGTTTCCCAGAGTCCACAGTCTCTCATGGTTTATTCCCCGAAGGCTTTTTCTGCATCAATGGAGAGGACCGTATGATTCTTGTCTCTTCTCTTATTAATGTGTTCTATCACACAGATTGATTTATGAATGCTGAACCACCCTTGCATCCCAGGGGTGAATGCCACCTGGTCGTGATGGATAATCCTTCCAATGTACCTTTGGATCCTATTAGCTAGGATCCTGTTGAGAATTTTGGCATCCGTGTTCATTAGGGATATGGGTCTGTAAGTCTCCCATTTTGGTGGGGTCTTTGCCTGGTTTTGAGATCAGCTACATGCAAAAGAATGAAACTTGGCCACTCTCTCACACCGTACACAAAGATAAACTCCAAATGGATGAAAGACCTCAATGTGAGACAGGAATCCATCAAAATCCTAGAGGAGAACATAGGCAGCAACCTCTACGACATCGGCCACAGCAACTTTTTTCATGACACATCTCCAAAGACAAGAGAAACAAAAGATAAAATGAACTTGTGGGACTTCATCAAAAGAAAAAGCTTCTGCACAGCCAAGGAAACAGTCAAAAAAACTAAGAGGCAGCCCACGGAATGGGAGAAGATATTTGCAAATGACACTACAGATAAAAGACTGCTATCCAAGATCTACAAAGAACGTCTCAAGCTCAATACACAAGAAACAAATAATCAAATCAAAAATGAGCAGAAGATAAGAGCAGACACTTTTCCAATGAAGACATACAAATGGCTAACAGACACATGAAAAAATGCTCAAAATCATTAGCCATTAGGGAAATTCAAATCAAAACCACATTGAGATACCACCTTATGCCAGTTAGAATGGCAAAAACTGACAAGGCAGGAAACAACAAATGTTGGAGAAGATGTGGAGAAAGGGGATCCCTCCTACATTGTTGGTGGGAATGCAAGTTGGTACAGCCACTTTGGAAAACAGTGTGGAGGTCCCTCAAAAAGTTAAAAATTGAGCTACCCTATGATCCAGCAATTGCACTACTGGGTATTTACCCCAAAGTTATAGATGTAGTGAAGAGAAGGGCCATATGCACCCCAATGTTCATAGCAGCATTGTCCACAATAGCCAAATCATGGAAGGAGCCAAGATGTCCTTCAACAGATGACTGGATTAAGAAGATGTGGTCCATATATACAATGGAATATTACTCAGCTATCAGAAAGAACGATTTCTCAACATTTGCTGCAACATGGACAGGACTGGAGGAGATAATGCTAAGCGAAATAAGCCAAGCAGAGAAAGACAATTATCATATGGTTTCACTCATTCATGGAACATAAGAAGTAGGAAGATTGGTAGGAGAAGAAAGGGAAGAAGGAAGGGGGGGTAAGCAGAAGGGGGAATGAAGCATGAGAGACTATGGACTCTGGGAAACAAACTGAGGGCTTCAGTGGGGAGGGTGGTGGGGGAATGGGATAGGCTGGTGATGGGTATTAAAGAGGGCACGTATTGCATGGTGCACTGGGTGCTATACACAAGTAATGAATCATGGAACTTTACATCAAAAACTTAGGATGTACTGTATGGTGACTAACATAACACACAAAAAAAATTATTATTAAAAAAAAATAAGTGATCAAAAACCTCCCCAAAAAACAAGAGCCCAGGGCCTAATGTATTCCCTGGGGGATCTTACCAAACATTCAAAGAAGAAATAATACCTATTTTCCTGAAGCTGTTCCAAAAAATAGAAGGAAACCTTCCAAAACTCCTTCTGTGAGGCCAGGATTACCTTGATCTCTTTTTTATTTCCATACAAATTTTAGGATTGTTTGTTCTGGCTCTGTGAAAAATGATGGTGGTATTTTGATAGCGATTGCATTAAACTTGTAGTTTGCTTTGGGTAGTATAGACATTTTAATAATTTTTGCTCTTCTAATCCACGAGCATGGGATGTTTTTCCATTTCTTTGTGTCATCTTCGATTTCTTTCATAAATGTTTTATAGTTTTCAGAGTACAGATCTTTTACCACTTTGGTTTGGTTTATTCCTAGGTATCTTATGGTTTTTGGTGCAATTGTAAATGGGATCAATTCCTTGATTTCTCTTTCTGCTGCTTCATTATTAGTGTATTAAAATGAAACAGATTTCTGGGACCTGGGTTGCTCAGTGGATTAAATATGTGACTTTTGATTTTGGCTCAGGTCATGATCTCAGGGTCCTGGGATTGTGGCCCACATTAGGCTCTGCACTCAGTAGGGAACTGCTTCTCCATCTCCCTCTGCCCCTCCTCACTCATGCACTCTATCTCTCTCAAATAAATTGAAATAAAATCTTTGTTTTATTTAAATTCAATTAGCCAACACATGGTATATCATTAATTTCAGATGTAGTGTTCAACAATTCATCAGTTGCTCATAACACCCAGTGCTCATTACATCACATGCCCTCCTTAATGCCCATCACCCTGTTACCCCATCCCCCCAACTGCCTACTCTTCAGCAACCCTCAGTTTGTTTCCTATATTTAAGAGTCTCTCATGGTATCTATCCCTCTCTGACTTCTTCCTATCCAGTTTCCCCTCCCTTCCCTTATGATCCTCAGCACTGTTTCTTATATTCTACATATGAGTGAAACCATATGATAATTGTCTTTCTCTGACTGGCTTATTTCACAGAGCATAATACCCTTCAGTTCATCTGCATCAATGTAAATAGTAAGTATTCAACATTTCTGGTGATTGAGTAATATTCCATTGTGTGTGTGTGTGTGTGTGTGTGTGTGTGTGTGTGTGTGTGTATCACATCTTATTTATCCATTCATCTGTTGAAGGACATCTCACTCCTTCCACAGTTTGGCTATTGTGTACATTGTTGCTATGAAAATTGGGGTGCAGGTGCTCCTTAGTTTCACTATATCTGTATCTTTGGGGTAAATACCTAGTAGTAAAATTTCTGGGTCCTAGGATACCTCTACTTTTAACTTCTTGAGGAAACTCCATACTGTTTTCCAGAGTGGCTGTACCAGCTTGCATTCCCACCAACAGTGTAAGAGGGTTGGTTCCCTTTCTCAGCATCCTCTCCAACATTTGTTGTTTCCTGTCTTGTTGATTTTAGCCATTCTGACTGGTGTAAGGTGGTATCTCATTGTGGTTTTGATTTGCATTTCCCTGATGCCAAGTGATGTTGAGCATTTTTTCATGTGTGTGTTGGCCATTTGTATGTCTTCTTTGGAGAAGTGTCCTTTGATGTCTTTTGCCCATTTTTTGACTGGATTATTTGTTTTTTGGGTGTTGAGTTTGAGAAGTTCCTTATCAATCTTGGATACCACCCCTTTATCTGATATGTCATTTGCAAATACCTTCTCCCATTATGTAGGTTGCCTTTTAGTTTTGCTGACTATTTCCTTTGCTGTGCAGAATCTTTTTATCTTGATGAAGTCCCAAGAGTTCATTTTTGCTTTTATTTCCTTTGCCTTTAGAGACATGTCTAACAAGAAGTTGCTGCAGCCAAGATTGAAGAAGTTGATGCCTGTGCTCTATTCTAGGATTTTTATGGATTCCTGTCTCACATTTAGGTTTTTCACATTTTGGGTTTATCTTTGTGTTGATGTGAGAGAACAGTTCAGTTTCATTATTCTGCATGTGGCATTTATTGAAGAGACTGTCTTTTTTCCATTGGATATTGTTTCCTGCTTTGTCAAAGACTAATAGACTTTAGAGCTAAGGGTCCATTTCTGGATTCTCTCTTCTGTTCCATTGATCTATGTGTCTGTTTTTGTTCCAGTACCATACCATCTTGATAATCACAGCTTTGTAATATAGTTTGAAGCCAGGCATTGTGATGCCACCAGCAATGGCTTTTTTTTCAACGTTCCTCTGGCTATTCAGGGTCTTTTCTGGTTCCATAGAAATTTTAGGGTTATTTGTTCCAGGTCTGTGAAAAATGTCGATGGTATTTTGATAGGGATTGCACTGAATGTGTAGATTGTTCTAGGTAGCACAGACATTTTAACTATATTTCTTCTTCCAATCCATGAGCATGGATTTTTCCATTTCCTTGTGTCTTCCTCAATATCTTTCAACGTGCTCTGTAGTTTTTAGAGTACAGATCCTTTATCTCTTTGGTTAGGTTTATTCCTAGGTATCTTATGGTTTTTGGTGCAATTGTAAATGAAATAGATTCCTTGATATCTCTTTCTACAGTCGCATTGTTAGTGTATAGAAATGCAACTGATTTCTGTGCATTGATTTTGTATCCTGCCACGCTGCTGAATTGCTGTATGAGTTCTAGCAACTTGGGGTGGAGTCTTTTGGGTTTTCCACATAAATTATCATGTCATCTGTGAAGAGTAATGGTTTGTCTTCTTCTTTGCTGATTCGAATGCCTTTTATTTCTTTTCGTTGTCTGACTGCTGAGGTTAGGACTTCTACTACTTTGTTGAACAAAAGAGGTGAAAGTGAGATTCCCTGTCATGTTCCTGACTTTAGGGGAGAAGCTCTCAGTTTTTCCCTATAGAGAATGATATTCACTGTGGGGTTTTCATAGATGGCTTTTATGATATTGAGGTATGTTCCTTATATCCCTACATTGTGGAGAGTTTTAATCAAGAAAGGATGTTGATTTTATCAAATGGTTTTTCTGCATCAATTGAGAGGATCATATTCTTGTCCTTTCTTTTATTAATGTGATGTATCATGTTGATTGATGTGCAAATGTTGAATCACCTTTGCAACCCAGGAATAAATCCCACCTGGTCATGGTGAATAATCTTTTTAATGTAATGTTGGATCCTGTTGACTAGTATCTTGGTAAGTATTTTGGCATCTATGTTTATCGGGGATATTGGTCTCTAATTCTCCTTGTTGATGCATATTTGTCTGGCTTTGGGAGCAAAGTAATGCTGGTTTCAACAAATGAGTTTGGAAGTTTTCCTTTCATTTCTATTTTTTGAAGTAGCTTCAGTAGAATAGGTATTATTTCTTCTTTAAATGTTTGGTAGAATTCCTCTGGGAAGCCATCTGGCCCTGGACTTGTTTTGTTTTGTTGGAGGGGGATTAGATTACTACTTCAATTTCCTTGCTGGTTATAGGTCTGTTCAGATTGTCTATATTTTTTCCTATTCCAGTTTTTGTAGTTTATAAGTTTCCAGGAATGCATCCATTTCTTCCAATTGCCTAATTTGCTGGCATATAGTTGCCCATAATATGTTCTTAAAATTGATTGTATTTCCTTTGTGTTGGTAGTGATATCTCCTCTTTCATTCATGATTTCATTAATTTGGGTCTTTTCTTTTTTCTTTTGGATAAGTATGGCTAGGGATGTATTGATCTCATTAATTTCTTTCAGAGAACCAGCTTCTAGTTTTGTTGATCTGTTCTACTGTTTTTCTGGTTTCTATTTCATTGAGTTCTTGCACTAATCTTTATTATTTCTCTTCTGCTTGTTTTAGGCTATATTTGCTGTTCTTTCTCCAGGTTCTTTGGGTGTAAGATTAGCTTGTGCATTTGAGCTTTTTCTAATTTTTTGAGATAGGCTTCTATTGCAATGTGCTTCCCTCTTAGGACCACCTTTGCTGTATCCCAAAGGCTTTTAACAGTTGTGTTTCATTTTCATTTGTTTCAATAATTTTTTTAAAATTCTTCTTCAATTTCCTGGTTGACCCATTCATTCTTTAGTAGGATGCTCTTTAACCTCCAATGTTTGAGTTCCTTCCAAATTTCCTCTTGTGGTTGATTTTAAGTTTCAAAAAATTGTGGACTGAAAATATGCAGCGAATAATTTCAATATTTTGGTTTGGGCTGAGACCTGATTTGTGACCCAGCGTGTGGTTTATTCTGGAGAAGGTTCCATGTACACTAGAGAAGAATGAATATTCTGTTGGTTTATGATGGAATGTTCTGTATATGTCTATGAATTCCATCTGGTCCAATGTGTCATTCAAAGCCCTTGTTTCTTTGTTGATCTTCTGCTTAGATGGCCTGTCCATTGCTGGAGTGGGGTGTTGAAGTCCCCTACGATTGTTATAATATTATCTATGTGTTCCTTTAATGTGGTTATTAATTTGTTGATATAATTGACTGCTCCCAATTTAGGGGCATAAATATTTAGAATTGTTCGATCTTCTTTTTGGGTAGACACTTTAAGTATGATACAGTGTCCTTCTTCATCCCTTAATACCACCTCTGTTTTAAAATCTAATTTGTCTGATATGATGATTGCTACCCCAGCTTTCTTTTGAGGTCCATTAGCATGATAAATGGTTCTCCACCCCCTCAATTTCAGTCTGGAGGTGTCTTTAGGTCTATAGTGAGTCTCTTGTAGACAGCATGTGGATGGGTCTTGCTTTTTTATCCAATCTGATGCTCTATGTCTTTAGATTCGAGCATTTAGCTCATTTACATTCAGAGTAACTATTGAAAGATATGAATTCAGTGCCATTGTATTACCTGTAGTGTGCCTGTTTCTGTAGATTGTCTCTGTTTCTTTCTGGCTTATGCTACTCTTGGGCTCTCTGTTAGCTTACAGGATCCCTCTTAATATTTCTTGCAGGGCTGGCTTGGTGGTCACATATTCTTTCAGTTTCTGTTTGTCCTGGAAGTTCTTTCATTCTGAATGACAGCCTTGCTGGATAAATTATTCTTGGCTGCATGTTTTTCTCATTTAGCACCCTGAATATATCATGCCAGCCCTGTGGATAGGTCTGATATAAGTCTAATGTTCCTACCTCTCTTGGTTAGGAACCTTTTGTCTTGGGCTTCTTTCAGGATTTTCTATCTCTGAAATTTGCAAGCTTCACTATTATATGTTGGGGTGTTGATCTATTTTTATTGATTTTGGGGGGGTCCTCTCTACCTCTGGAGCATGAATGCCTGTTTCCTTCCCTAGAATAGGGAAATTTTCAGCTATGATTTGCTCAAATACACCTTCTGGCCCTTTCTCTCTCTTTCGCCTAGGCAGCCCAATAATTCTTATGTTGGTACATTTTATAGAATCACTGATTTCTCGAAGCCTCTCCTCATGACCTATTAGTTGTTTTTCTCTCTTTTCCTCAGCTTCTTTCTTTTCCATCAATTTGTCTCCTATGTCACTTACTCTCTCTTCTGCCTCATTTACTCTAGCTGTTAGAGCATCCTATTTAGACTACATATCAGAGAATTTTTAATTTCACCCTGATTATATTTCATTTCTGCACTACGTGATTTTTTAGTATCTATTATGCTTTTTCAAGTCCAACTAGTAATTTTATAATTGTTATCCTGAATTCCAGTTCTGACATTTTACTTATATCCATATCAATTAGATCTGTGGCAGAGAGTATTACCTCTGCTTCTTTGTTTTGTCATGAATTCCTCCTTCTAGTCATTTTGCCCAGAGAAGAATGGGTGAACAAGTGAGCAGAATCAAAAATATCAACCATGATCCAAGCAAAATACACACTAGACAAATCTGAAGATGTCAGACACCAAAAAAGAAAGGAAAAAGGAAAAAAAAGGTTGGGGGGGAGAAGAGAAGATAATCTCACAGGGTGGACAAAACAGGGTGATCCAGTTGATCATGAATGTAATTTTGGTCTGTGTGTTAGATGATACTAATCCCAAAATTGTAAAGAAAACAAAACTTACAGAGATACAAAAATAAATTGAATAGAGTGAAAGGAAGTCAAAATGAAAATATATCTATAAAATGTAAATGTAAAAAGTGAAAGTTCAAAAAAGACTTAAAAACAAGAAGTTGATAAAATCTGAAACTAGTGGAAATGGTATTTTAAACTGAAAAATAAATGAATTATGAGAGAAAAAAAAAAACACCCTGAATTCTATACACTATTTTCCCCTAGTGCTGGAGTTCTACAGTCTTGTGGGGTCTTGTTATATATCTGTTCTTCCAGCTGGTTTTCTGGGGAGGGGCCTACTTTGCTGCTTCTCAGGTGTCTTCCTGGGCCAAATTACACCATCACTTGACAGGGGGCCAGGCTCAGTGTAAG
Source organism: Ursus maritimus (assembly GCF_017311325.1). Taxonomy (NCBI): domain Eukaryota; kingdom Metazoa; phylum Chordata; class Mammalia; order Carnivora; family Ursidae; genus Ursus; species Ursus maritimus. The sequence goes on from NW_024425675.1 coordinate 4,556,870, forward strand.
CCGTTCTTCTGTGTGGCTTTTTTTCCCTGAAGGCTTTCTGTACCTCTTTGGAGGATCAAAATAAAAATGGCCATGCTCCAATATCCAGCCCCAGAGCTGAAAGCTGGTGGTCCCCTATCTTCAGTAAACTGTCAGGGATAAGCAGTCTTCACTTTTGTGTGTCTCAAACTCTGCAGACTCCTGCGGTGTGTGCCCACAATGATCCACCTGGGGGCAGCTGGAGGGTCCCAAGTTACTGCACTTTGTAAGTCTCTGGCACTGAGAAGGCTGCTGGATCCTGTGCAAACCCGGTTGGCCCACCTGGGGGAAGGTGGGGGATGATGGGATACTGTCCTTTACAGGGACCCCACCCTGAGAGCTGTTGCTTGGTCATGTGTGCACCTGTTCTCCCCTTCCTGGGGGATGTCAGAGGGTCCCCGCATTCCAGTCCTCTTCGGGGTCTCCCAGAGGAAAGCCGTCATGGATCAGGCCCCTGCTAGTGGTTTATGGCAAACCGATCTAAAAGCCCCTTCCTGGGTTCACTTACCGTAACCAGTTTCCCTGATCCACTGCTTGGGAACTGTATCAGCTCAGTTACCCCCGTTTATTCTGTGACTCTGGGGATCCTGAGACCACACTGCCCTACCTAGAATTCTGCCTGTTTCATCCCCTGAGCACCTTTCAGACAGGAGTGTTTCTCACTGGAGAAGATTTCTAAGGGTTCTGATTTTGCCCTCCAGGGCTGTGTCACTTTCTGGTAGCTGGCTTGTGGAGGCTCCCTCCCCTCACCACTTAACTTCCAATATTTCCCCTCAGATTCACTTCTCTGCACCTCCTACCTTCCAAAAAAATGGTCTCTTTCTTAGTTGTAAGAGTTCCAGATATTCTTTTCTTACATCTCAGGTTGAATTCTTGGTGCCCAGAATGATCTGATAGTTATCTAGTTAAAATCAAGGGACTAGATGAAACAAGGTCCCCAATATTCCACTATCTTTCATCCTCCCTTAAAATAAAATCTTTTAAAAAATAAAATAAGTAAAATTCCTAGAAAAGTGTTTCCTAAATGAGTATTCCATTTCCATGAAACATTACCCAAGATGAAGAAAAAGATAGGCTTTCTTGGTCAATAAACTTAAGAAATATGGTATAATAATTAAGAATATTAAAAACTATGAGGAGTAATAAGTGGTGCAAATAACATTACAGCATTTACTAGTCCTGTAGAACCCCAATTTTGGCAGATATTTTTCTAAAATCTGCAACCTAAAGAAAAATTCAATAATAAAACCATAAATAAAGCTGGTCATATTTGGGCTACCTGGCTGTCTCAGTCAGTAGAGCATGCAACTCTTGATCTCAGGGTTGTGAGTTCAAGCTCCACAGTGGGTGTAGAGATTATACAAAAAAAATAAATAATTTTTAAAAAAGCTGATCACATATCAGATGTATTTTTAATCATCAAGTATTTTATAACTACTATTTTTAAATACATTTTCAAATATCATACACACCACTCAATCTTTCAGATTGGTAAACTCCACTTGTTTGAGGTTGGTCTTTGTATCCTGAAGCGAGTTCTAAATCTTCAAGTGTAAAATCTGAGAGTTCATCCATATCCTGATCTACTGAGATGAAAATGAAAAAGAACCTTTTAGTAAATTAAATATAGAAACACTTGAAATCTAGCTATTGTGGCCTACTTCCTAGAAGAGTGTAATATCTGAAGCTTAGGAAGATATTTTTATATATTATGTCAAGTAAGAAGAGAAAAAATAACTAATAAATACCACAAGTTCATTTGACAAATTTCAACATCTATTCTTCCTAGGCATTTACTCTTTATTTAATTTTCAATAATTTTTTTATTATATTAAGTTAGTCACCATACAGTACATCCCTAGTTTTTGATATAAAGTTCCATGATTCATTACTTGTGTATAACACCCAGTGCACCCTGCAATAAGCGTCCTCCTTAATATCCATCACTGGCCTATCCCAGTCCCCCACCTCCCTCCCCTCTGAAGCCCTCAGTTTGTTTCTCAGAGTCCATAGTCTCTCATGCTTCATTCCCCCTTCTGTTTACCCCCCTTTCATCTTCCCTTTCTTCTCCTACCAATCTTCCTACTTCTTATGTTCATGGTGAAACCATATGATAATTGTCTTTCTCTGCTTGACTTGTTTTGCTTAGCATTATCTCCTCCAGTCCTGTCCATGTTGCAGCAAATGTTGAGAAATTGTTCTTTTTGATGGCTGTGTAATATTCCATTGTATATATGGACCACATCTTCTTAATCCAGTCATCTGTTGAAGGGCATCTCAGCTCCTTTCACAATTTAGCTATTGTGGACAATGCTGCTATGAACATTGGGGTGCACATGGCCCTTCTCTTCACTACGTCTGTATCTTTGGGGTAAATACCCAGTAGTGCAATGACTGGATCATAGAGTAGCTCAATTTTTAACTTTTTAAGGGACCACCGCACTGTTTTCCAGAGGGGCTGTACCAATTTGCATTCCCACCAATAGTGTAGGAGGGATCGCCTTTCTCCACATCCTCTCCAACATTTGTTGTTTCTTGCCTTGTCAATTTTTGCCATTCTAACTGGCATAAGGTGCTATCTCAGTGTGATTTTGATTTGAATTTCCCTAATGGCTAATGATTTGAACATTTTTTCATATGTCTGTTAGCCATTTGTATGTCTTCATTGGAAAAGTGTGTGTTTGTATCTTCTGCCCATTTTATGATTTGCTTAATTGTTTTTCGTGTATTTTGAGAAGTTCTTTGTAGATCTTGGATACCAGTCTTTTATCTGTAGAGTCTTTTGCAAATATCTTCTCTCTCTCCCATTCTGGCTGCCTCTTAGTTTTTTTGACTGTTTCCTTGGCTGTGCAGAAGCTTTTATCTTGATGAAGTCCCACATTTTTTTTTATCTTTTGTTTCTCTTGCCTTTGGAGATGTGTCATGAAAAAGTTGTGTGGCCGATGTCAAAGAGGTTGCAGCCTTATGTTCTCTCTAGGATTTTGATGAATTCCTGTCTCATATTGAGAGTCTTTCATCCATTTGAGTTATCTTTGTGTATGGTGTGAGAGAGTGTCAAGTTTTTATTCTTTTACATGTAGCTGTCCAATTTTCCCAGCACACATTTATTGAAGAGACTGTCTTTTTTCCACTGATGTTTTCCTGCTTTTTATCAAAGATTAGTTGCCCAAAGAGCTGAGGGTCCATTTCTGGGTTCTCTATTCTGTTCCATTGGTCTATGTGTCTGCTTTTGTGCCAGTACCATGCTGTCTTTGTGATTACAGTTTTGTAGTACAGCTTGAAATCTGGCAATGTGATGCCCCCAGCTTTGTTTTTCCTTTTCAACAAGTCCTTGGCGATTCGGGGCCTTTTCTAGTTCCACACAAATTTAAGGGCTGTTTGTTCCTGTTCTTTGAAAAATGTCATTGGTATTTTGAACGGGATGGCATTGAAAGTGTACATTACAAGTATTATCCATCATGACCAAGTGGGATTCATCCGTGGGATGCAGGGGTGGTTCAACATTCCCAAATCAATCAGTGTGATAGATCACATCAACAAGAAAAGAGTCAAGAACCATATGATCCTCTCAATTGGTGCAGAAAAAGCATTTGACAAAATACAGCATCCTTTCCTGATTAAAACCCTTCAGAGTGTATGGATAGAGGGTACATTCCTCAATTTCATAAAAACCATCTATGAAAAGCCTACAGAAAATATCATTCTCAATGGGGAAAAGCTGAAAGCCTTTCCCTTAAGATCAGGAACACAACAAGGATGCCCACTCTCACCATTATTATTCAACAAAGTACTAGAAATCCTTGCAACAGCAATCAGACAACAAAAAGGGATAAAAGGTATCCAAATCAGCAAAGAAGAAGTCAAACTGTCTGTCTTCACAGATGGCATGATACTCGATATGGAAAACCCAAAAGACTCCACCCCCAAACTACTAGAAGTTATAGAGCAATTCAGTAATGTGGCGGGATACAAAATCAATGCTCAGAAATTGGTGACATTTACTCTTTAAATAGAATATGCTTCTTTCTCAATCCAACACCTAACATCTTGATTTAGAGTGAAGCGCCAATAGATATTCCTATTAAAATTGTGAACAAAATTAAAAATGTGACTCATTACCATTTAATAATTACCAAGTTATGGTAAAGTTAGTAATACTTAAAACAGAAATTTGAAAATTTTCAGCTAGTATGCACATAGGTTCATCAGAATAGATTTGTCATATAGATTTTTATTTATAGAACGTTAAATTTTTTTAAAATGAAAAAAAAAACATACCTGGGTCAAAGGGACTACACATTTCCAATGCCACTGATATCTATATTTTTATTATAATTGATACATATTATCATATAGCTTTCCTGAAAATGTTTAGTCATTATGCTTATTTACCTGTAATATTGATGGCTGTTTTCTCACACTTTTCCCAGTTGATATTATATACTTCAGGTATTTGGTATTTTATAAATTATTTGAATGGAATTTATTTCTTTATTAGTATAAACCTACTTAATCAATAAGTAAAAAATATCTGCCATCTATTTTTTCTGTTGAAGGAATTGATTGTTTCTAACTTCTTTTAATATATTTTTATTAAAGAAATAATCTAAATATGAACATTAAATATTTGTATAGACAGACTTATATGTATTTCATATAAGGATATAACCTGTTGAATGTCACAAGTGTTTTTTTTTAATTATTATTTCTTTTCAATTTTGCTTTTGATAATTCTGTGTACAGAAATTTTAAATTATTATTTAGTTAATTTTTAGTGATATTTCCCTTCTTTTTCTGGCTATGAAGTTATACTTAGGGTAGTTTTCCTCAAAACAAGATTGACTTATGTTGGACTTCTGGAGAGATGGCAGAGTAGGAGGATCTTAAACTCATTTCATCCAGGGATATACCTACATAACAGCTATATCAGTATAACCAACACAAAAAACGATCTGAAACTGGAAGAAAAGTCTTTCCACATTAACCATGGAGAGGAGGCCACATCAAAAAGTGTAAAAGGAGTAAGGACACAATTGAGAACCAAACTCCCAGTGATACTAACTACAAATGGGAAGAATACCACAGGCATGGAGAAAAGAGGAGCAGACCCCATGCTAGGCACCACAGACACAGGGAACCTGCACTGGAAAGATGAATCACCATAACATCTGGCTTTGTAAACCAGTAGAGATTTAACTCTGGTTATTTTAAAAATCAGCAGACTCATGTCTGAGAGAGCCAAAGGGCAATAGGATATTGAGTTCCCACCCTTAAAGAGACAGCATAACAACCCCACTGAGATAGAATATGGAAGCAGCAGTTTGAAAAGTGCCTAGGGATATGAAGGAGATTTATTTACTAATCTCAAAATGTGTGCTGGAGGGGCAGGTATTTTTAGGAGACTTCTCCAAGAGCAAAAGAATTGGCAAGTGCCATTTCTCTCCCCCCAGCCTAGATAGACATTTGTGGGAACCAATTTGAACCTCCCACCCATCTTCTTAACACCCATGACCCATGCCTACATTCTCCTACAGCACCCTATTCAACCTGCCCCACTAGGCAGAAGTCCCTCCAAAATGGCTCCTGCTGTATCAAAGCTGCAAGCAGCCACAGCAGGGACTGACACCACTCGAAAGTGACTCCTGTTCTGGAGAGAGTGGAATATAACCACACACACCAGTTCAACTTCAACTCCAGCCATGGAACCTTATTACTGGCAATGCAGAAACAGTGCCTTGCCAATCAGTACACCTGTAGCCCGCAGAAAGAGTGAGGACAAGCATCTGATATGACTATTGGACACTCCCAGCAACAAAATCCTCTCAGGAGACAACAGAAGGAGAGTAGTTCAGGGCAACTGCAGTCTCAACAAACAGGCTGAAGGCAGACATCAGGTCTGAAGGCTGACACAACAGATCTACAAGCTCATGGTGGCCCCAGACTGGGCTCTTAGCACAGGGACCAAATCCTGCTTAACAGAGGCAAAGGAACTAAAGGTAAATGAGGCTTAGCCAGAATAATAGGGCACAAGCACCTCACATAGGAGACACCCCTAAAATGTCTTGTTCTAGAGAATAAGGGACATTGTCCTACAGGGCATCACATGATCTGTTCTTCATAAGGCTACTCTTTTCAGATCAGGAGAAAGAACTGAATTTCCTAATACATAGAAACAAACACAGAGAGTTAACAACATGAGGAGACAGCAGAATATGTCCCATATGAAAGAACAGGACAAAATCACAGCAAAAGAGCTAAATGAAATAGAGATAAGCAAAATGCCTAATAAAGGATGCGAAGTAATGTTAATAAATATACTTACTAGATTGAGAAAAGAGTAGAGGATCTCAGCAGGACCTTCAACAAAGAGAGAAAATATAAAAAAAAGAACCAAGAAAAGATAACTCAATAACTGAAATTAAATTACAATAGACAGAATAAATAGAGTAAGCAGTAAAACAGATCAGTGAGCTGGAAGACAAAACAATGGAAAGCAAACAAGCTAAAAAGCAAAAAGGAAAAAGAATTAAAAAATGAGACTAGGTTAAAGGAACACAGCAACATCACCAAGTGTAATAAAATTTTCATTATAAGGAGACCAGAAGTGGAGGAGAGAGAAGAGGGGACAGAAAATTTATTTAAAGAAATAATAGCTAAAAAGTTTCCATATCTGGGGAAAGAAACAGAAATCCAGATCCAGGAGGCACAGAAAAAAATCTAACAAAATCAACCAAAGAGGGTCTATACCAAGACACATACTAATTAAAATGACAAAAATGGAGGTAGAGAATTTGAAAAGCAGTAAGAGAAATCGATCTGTAATTCTCCTTTTTGATGGGGTCTTTGCCTGGTTTGGGGATCAAGGTAATATTGGCCTCATAGAATGAGTTTGGTAGCTTTCCTTCCGATTTCCCTGATGAATATGGACGCCAAAATTCTCAACAAGATCCTTGCTAATAGGATCCAACAGTACATTAAAAGGATTATCCATCATGACCAAGTGGGATTCATCCCTGGGATGCAAGGGTGGTTCAACATTCGCAAATCTATCAGTGTGATACATCATATCAACAAGAAAAAAGCCAAAAATCATATGATCCTCTCAATAGATGCAGAAAAAGCAGTTAACAAAATACAGCATCCTTTCCTGATTAAAACCATTCAGACTGTACGGATAGAGGGTACATTCCTCAATCTCATAAAAACCATCTATGAAAAGCCTACAGAAAATATCATTCTCAATGGGGAAAAGCTGAAAGCCTTTCCCTTAAGATCAAGAACACGACAAGGATGCCCACTCTCACCACTATTATTCAACATAGTACTAGAAGTTCTTGCAACAGCAATCAGACAACAAAAAGGGATAAAAGGTATCCAAATTGGCAAAGAAGAAGTCAAACTGTCTCTCTTCGTAGATGACATGATACTCTATATGGAAAACCCAAAAGACTCCACTCCCAAACTACTAGAAGTTATAGAGCAATTCAGTAATGTGGCGGGATACAAAATCAATGCTCAGAAATCAGTTGCATTTCTATACACGAACAATGAGACTGAAGAAAGAGAAATTAGGGAATCCATCCCATTTACAATAGAACCAAAAATCATACGATATCTTGGAATTAACTTAACCAGAGAGGTAAAGGATCTAAATTCTAGAAACTACAAATCACTCTTGAAAGACATTGAAGAAGACACAAAAAGTTGGAAAAATATTCCATGCTCATGTATCGGAAGAATTAACATAGTTAAAATGTCCATGCTACCCAGAGCAATCTACACTTTCAATGCTATCCCAATCAAAATACCAATGACGTTTTTCAAAGAAGTGGGACAAACAGCCCTTAAATTTGTGTGGAACCAGAAAAAGGCCCTGAATCGTCAAGGACTTGTTGAAAAGGAAAAACAAAGCTGGGGGCATCACAATGCCAGATTTCAAGCTGTATTACAAAGCTGTGATCACAAGGACAGCATGGTACTGGCACAAAAAGAGACACATAGACCAATGGAACAGAATAGAGAACCCAGAAATGGACCCTCGGCTCTTTGGGCAACTAATCTTTGATAAAGTGGGAAAAAACATCCAGTGGAAAAAAGACAGTCTGTTCAATAAATGGTGCTGGGAAAATTGGACAGCTACATGCAAAAGAATAAAACTTGACCACTCTCTCACACCATACACAAAGATAAACTCCAAATGGATGGAAGACCTCAATATGAGACAGGAATTCATCAAAATCCCAGAGGAGAGCATAGGCAGCAACCTCTACAACATTGGCCACAGCAACCTTTTTCATGACACATCTCTAAAGGCAAGAGAAACAAAAGAAAAAATGAACTTGTGGGACTTCATCAAGATAAAAAGCTTCTGCACAGCCAAGGAAACAGTCAAAAAAACTAAGAGGCAGCCCACGGAATGGGAGAAGATATTTGCAAATGACTCTACAGATAAAAGACTGGTACCCAAGATCTACAAAGAACTTCTCAAAATACACGAGAAACAATTAAGCAAATCATAAAATGGGCAGAAGATACAAACACACACTTTTCCAATGAAGACATACAAATGGCTAACAGACACATGAAAAAAATGTTCAAATCATTAGCCATTAGGGAAATTCAAATCAAAATCACACTGAGATAGCACCTTATGCCAGTTAGAATGGCAAAAATTGACAAGGCAAGAAACAACAAATGTTGGAGAGGATGTGGAGAAAGGCGATCCCTCCTACACTATTGGTGGGAATGCAAATTGGTACAGCCCCTCTGGAAAACAGTGTGGAGGTCCCTTAAAAAATTAAAAATTGAGCTACTCTATGATCCAGCCATTGCACTGCTGGGTATTTACCCCAAAGATACAGACATAGTGAAGAGAAGGGCCATATGCACCCCAATGTTCATAGCAGCATTGTCCACAATAGCTAAATTGTGGAAGGAGCCAAGATGCCCTTCAACAGATGACTGGATGAAGAAGATGTGGTGCATATATACAATGGAATATTACTCAGCTATCAAAAAGAATGATTTCTCAACATTAGCTGCAACTTGGATGGCACTGGAGGAGATAATGCTACGTGAAATAAGTCAAGCAGAGAAAGACAATTATCATATGGTTTCTCTCATCTATGGAACATAAGAAGTAGGAAGATTGGTAGGAGAAGAAAGGGATAAAGAAAGGGGGGAGTAATCAGAAGGGGGAATGAAGCATGAGAGACTATGGACTCTGGGAAACAAACTGAGGGCTTCAGAGGGGAGGGGGGTGGGGTAATGGAATAGGCTGGTGATGGGTATTAAAGAGGGCACGTATTGCATGGTGCACTTGGTGTTATACGCAACTAATGAATCATCGAACTTTACATTGGGAAACAGGGATGTACTGTATGGTGAATAACATCATATAATAAAAATATTATTATAAAAAAAAGAATCAACGGATGATTAAGATTTGCACTTGGGAACAAAATAACACCAGAGAGGTAACACTAAGATCAAAGAGAATGGTAATTTGTTTTAACTCTAAACTTTAAATAAGGTTATAGATACCTATTTTTGAAAGAAAAAAAATGAAAAGCAGTAAGAGAAAACAATTACTAAATACAAGAGTAACCCCATAAATTTATCAGCTGATTTTTCAGCAGAAACTGCAGGCCAGAATGGTGTAGCATGATACATTCAGATGCTGAAAGGCAAACATGTGCAACCAAGAATACTCTATCCAGCAGGGCTATCATTCAGAATAAAAAGAGAGGTAAAGAGCTTCTCAGAAAAAAAATCACCACTAAACCAGCCTTACAAGAAATGTAAAGGGAATTCTTTGACTGGAAAGGAAAAGCCATAGTCAAAAATTAAAAAAAAAAAATTAGGAAAGGAAAAGAATTCACATGTAAATACAAACATAATAAAAATAGGATATTAATCACTTTTTAATACCACTACAGAGATTAAAACACAAAAGCAGTAAAATCAATTTTATCTATAAAAATCAGACAAGGGATTCCCAAAATAAAAGGGTGTAAATTATAACATCATATACATAAAACATGGGGGGAGGACTAAAACTTAGGGCTTTTAGAATGGATTCAAACTTAAGTGACAATCAAATTATTATAGATGTATAAGATGTCATATATGAACTGAATGGTAGCCACAAATCAAAAATGTGTAATAGATACAAAAAAGAAGGAAGAGGAATCCAAACATATCACTAAAGAAAGCCATCAAACTACAAGGGAAGAGAGCAAGAGAAGAAGGGAACAGAGAAGAACTACAAAAATAAACATAAAACAAGTAACAAAATGGCAATAAGTACATATCTATCAATAATTACTTTGAATGCAAATTAACTACATGCTCTAATCAAAAGACATAGGGTAACTGAAAGGCTAGAAAAGCCTGACCCATCTATATGCTGCCTACGAGAGACTAATTTCAGACCTAAAAACACATGCAGACTGAAAGCAAAAGGATGGAAAAACATTTACGCTGCAAGTGGAAGTGAAAAGAAAGTTGGTGTAACAATATTTTTAGTAGAAAAATAAACTTTAAAACAAAGACTGCAACAAGAGACAAAGAAGGACACTACATAATAATTTTTTTTAATCTAACAAGATCTACCAATGTTAAGTATTTATGCACACAACAGGGAAGCACTTAAATACATAAAACAACTATTAAAAGATATAAAGGAAGGAGTCAATAGTAATACAATAATAGTAGGAGACTTTAACACCCCACTTACATCAATGGACAGATCATCCAGACAGAAAATTAACAAGGAAACAGTGGCTTTGAAGATACATGAAACCAGGTGGACCTTATGAATATATCTGGAACATTCCATCCTAAAACGGAGGAATACACATTCTCTTCTAGTGTACATAGAACATTCTCCAGAATAGATCACATTAAACCACAAAACAAGCCTCAATAAATTCAAAAAAATTGAAATCATGTCATACATCTTTTCCAACCACGATCGTATGAATCTAGAAATCAATACTATAAAAAATCTGGAAAGAACACAAATACAAGAAGGCTAAATAAAATGCTGATACATAATGAATGAGTCAGCTAAGAAATCAAAAAATAAATAAAAAATGCATGGAGACGAACGAAAATAAAACCCAGTGGTCCAAAATCTTTGGGATGCAGCAAAAGCTGTTCTAATAAGGAAGATTATAGCAATACTGACCTACCTCAAGAAGAAAAATTTCAAAAAAAAATGACTGAACCTTACATCTAAAAGAGTTAGAAGAAGAACAAGAAAAGTCCCAAGCCAGTAAAATGAAGGAAATAATAAAGATTAGAGCAAAAATAAATGTAATAGAGACTAAAAACAAAACCAAAACCCAACAGTAGAAGAGATCAATGAAAGAAGAGCTTGTTCTTTGAAAGGATCAACAAAATTGATAAACCTTTAACTAGACTCATTTAAAAAAGAGAACTCAAATACATAAAATCGGGAATTAAGGAAGAGAAATAGCTAACAGCACAATAATGCAAAAGAATATAAGAGAATACTGTGAAAATGATATGCCAACAAATTGAATAACCTAGAAGAAATGGATACATTTCCAGAAATATATAACCTTCCAAAGTGAATTATGAAGAAATAGAAATTTGAACAGAATAATGCTAGCAATGAAATTGAATCAGTTATCAAAAAAACTCCCAAAAAACAAAAGTCCAGGACCACATGGAATTCTACCAAGCATTTATGAAGAGTTAAAACCTATTATTCTCAAACTATTCCAAAAAAATAGAAGAAGGAAAGTTTCCAAATTCATTCTATAAGGCCAGCATTAACCTGATACCAAAACCAGATAAAGACACACACACACACACACACACACACACACACACACACACACTACAGGCCAATATCTCTAGTGAACATAGTGCAAAAATCATCAATAAAATACTAGCAAACCAAATCCAATAATACATTAAAAAAATCATTCACCATGAAGAAGTGCTAGGTGGCCCAATACTCACAAATCAATCAATGTGATACATCATATGATAAGAATAAGGATAAAAACCATATATTCATCTCAATAGATGTAGAAACATTTGACAAAGTACAACATCCATTCATAACAAAAACTCTCAACAAAGTAAGTTTAGAGGAAAACATATGTCAACATAAGAAAGGCCACATATAAAATCCCCATAACTAATATCATACTCAATGATGAAAATCTGACAGATTTTTCTCTAAGATCAAGACAAAGATGTCTACTCTCACCACAGTACTAGAGGTCCTAGCTGCAGCAAGGAAAAGAAATAAAAAGGCATCCAAATCAGTATGGAAGAAGTAAAACTTTCACTCTTTGCAGATAACAAGATACTACATATAGAAAACTTGAAAGACTCCACCAAAAATCTATTAGAACTGATAAATGATTTCAGTTAAATCACAGGATACAAAATTAACACACATGTCTATTGCATTTCTATGCAATAATAATGAAATAATAGAAAGAGAAATTAATAAAACAATCCCGTTTACAACTACACCAACAAATTTAAAAACCTAGGAATAAACCTAGCCAAGGAAGGGAAAGACTTATACTCTAAAAACTGTAAAATATTGATGAAAGAAACTGAAGATGACACAAAGAAATAGATATTCCATGGCCATAGATTGAGAGAACTAATTTTGTTAAACTGTCCATACTATACAAAGCAATCTTTAGATTTAATGAAATTCCTATTAAAATACCAACAGCATTTTTCAAAGAACTAGAACAAATAATGCTAAAATTTGTATGGAAATCTCAAAAGACCAGGAATAGCTAAAGCAATCTTGAAAAAGATAAAAACTGGAGATATCCCAGATTTCAAAATACACAACAAACCTTAGTAATCACAACAATCTGGTATTGGCACAAAAATATACACATAGAGGGGCGCCTGGGTGGCACAGCGGTTAAGCGTCTGCCTTCGGCTCAGGGCGTGATCCCGGCGTTACGGGATCGAGCCCCACATCAGGCTCCTCCGCTATGAGCCTGCTTCTTCCTCTCCCACTCCCCCTGCTTGTGTTCCCTCTCTCGCTGGCTGTCTCTATCTCTGTCAAATAAATAAATAAAATCTTTAAAAAATATATATATATATACACATAGATCATTGGAACAGAATAAAGAGTCCAGAAACAAACCCACATTTTTATAGTCAGTTAATCTACAATAAAAGAATATTCAATGGGGAAAAGATAGTCTCCTTAGCAAATGGTGTTGGGAAAACTGGACAGCTTTCTCACATCATACACAAAAATAAACTCAAAATGGATTAATTACCTAAATGTGAGACTTGAAACCATAAAATTCCTAGAAGAAAGTACAGGCAGTAATCTCTTTGACCTCAGGCACAGAAACATTTTTCTAGAAAAGCAAAATTAAACTGTTGGGACTACACTAAAATAAAAAGGGTTTTCACAGCAAAGGAAACCATCAACAAAATAAAAAGGCATCCTACTAAGTGGGAGAGGATATTTGCAATGATATATCCAAGGAGTTAATATTCAATTTATATAAAGAATTTATACAACTTAACACAAAAAAAAAATCCCCAAATAATCCTGTTAAAAAATGGCAGAGGAATGAACTATGGGAAACAAACTGAGGGCTTCAGAGGGGAGGGGGGTGGGGGATTGGGATAGGACTGTGATGGGTATAAAGGAGGGGATGTATTTGCATGGAGCACTGGGTGTTATACGCCAGCAATGAATCATGGAACACTACATCAAAAACTAAGGATGTACTGTATGGTGACTAACATAACACAATAAAAAATGTAAAAAAAAAAGGCAGAGGAAATAAATAGACATTTTCTCAAAGAAGACATGCGTATGGCTAACAGATATATGAATAGATGCTCAATATCACTAATAATCAGGGAAATGCAAATCAAAACTACGAGATATCACCTCACACCTGTCAAAATGGCTAAAATTGAAAACACACAAAATAACAAGTATTGGCAAGGGTATGGAGAAAAAGGAACCCTTGTTCACTGTTGGTGGGACTACAAGCTGGTGCAACCACTGTGGAAAAGAGTCTGGAGATACCTCAAAAAATCAAAAATAGGACTACCATATGATCCAGTAATTCCACTACTTGGTATTTAGCCAAAGAAAATGAAAACAGTAATTCAAAAAGATACATGCACCACTATGTTTATTGCAGCATTATTTACAATAGCCATGATACAGAAGCAACCCAAGTGTCAACTGATAGACAAATGGATAAAGAAGTGAGATATAGATATAGATATATACATAATGCAATATTACTTAACCATAAAAAAGAATGAAATCTTGCCACGTACAACTACATGGATGGATCCAGCGGGTATAATGCTAAGTGAAATAAGTCGGTCAGAGAAAGACAAACACCACATGATTTCACGCATATGTAGAATTTAAGAAACAAAACAAAGAAAAACAGAGACAAAAATCCAGACTCTTGGTGATTGCTAGAGGAGAGGTGGGTGGGTAGAGGATTAAGGGTACACTTATTGTGATGAGCAGTGAGTAATGTATAGAATTCTTGAGTCATTTTATTGTACATAGGAAGCTAATATAACACTGTATGGTAATTATACTTGAATAAAAAAGATCAATTTGTTTTATTTTAATGTTTGTTTTCTCATGGAAATAAGCTATAAAACCAGTTTTTTGAACAGTGGAAGATAAAAAAATCTCACATTTTATTTTGTCCATTTGTCTTAATACCATTTGGTAAACAATTGATTTTTTTTACATGACCAGTTTTTTGTGTTTTTTTTTTTTTTACATATCATATGATTTTCTTTGATTAATTTCTGGAATTTCTAGTCTGCTCCATTGATCTGAGTGTTTACTAGTCATTATTGAGACTTTTTAATATGTAATTATATCAAGTGTCACTCCTCAAGCTTTATCCTCTTTTTTTTTTACTCAATTATTTGCTATTGAAGTATGTGAACTCTTTTCAACGTGTATCTTAGAATCATTTTCATAAAATTCCATCAATGACAAAAACAACTAAACATCATTGGCATCTTGACTGGAAATAAATTGTTAACTTACAAGTTTTAGAAGCCTTTCACTCAGGATTATGGAGTGCTATTCACTGTTAAGTCAACATTTCTTTTTTTGTCACTAAAGTTTGTTTTTTTCATCACAACAGGTCAGCATATTTTCTGATGTTTATCATCAGTTATTTTATTATGTTTTTACTTGTTTCAGTGCTGCGGTATATAGGAATATTGTTTTCCTGTATCAAATTGGTGTTAGTCACTTTGCTAAACTTTTATATTGATATTTCATAGACTTTTATTTGATTTTTTTAGGTTTTAAAGGTAAAAATCTAATAATTTATAAATAATAACCATATTGCATTATCTCTCAATATTTATAACAGATTACTTACTACATTGGTTAGATATTTTACAAAAGTGTTTTATTTAGCAGCAATAAATAACTATTTTGTTTCTAACTTTAATTGGTTATTTTATTTCACCATTAAATATAGCACTGGAGATAGATTTTCTTCATCATATTAAAAAAGGATTGCTTCATAATATAAAAAAAAGGAACAGATATATATATATATATATAAATGAAATTTATATAAAAATAAAGAGGAAAACACAACTGGCATTTCTTATCATTTTATCAACATGTCTTGTCACTTAAACATCTGAAATTGAGGAACATACTGTCTCCTTTATAATTATCATGGCAATAACAAGTAAATGCTACATAAGTACAGAAGTCCCCCCTTATCCACAGAGGATATGTTCCAAGACCCCCAGTGGATGTCTGAAATCACAGAGAGTACCAAACCTTATATATGTTATGTTTTTTTCCCATACATACATACCTATGATAAAGTTTAATTTCTAAATTAGGCACAGAGGAGATTTGCAGCAATAAATTATAATAAAATAGGACAATTATAACCATATATTGTAGTGAAACTTAAGTGAATGTGGTCTTACTCTCAAAATATCTCACTATACTGTACTCACCCTTCTTCTGATGATATGAGATAATAAAATGCTACTTGATGAAATGAAGTAAGGTGAATGACTTAGGCACTATAACTAGTGTTAGGCAACTACTGACCTTCAGATTAAATTTCAGAAGAATGATCACCGGCTTCCAGACCACGGTTGACCTAGGGTAACTGAAACCATGGAAAGTGAAGCTCCAAATAAGGGGAAACTACTGTGACCAACTATAAGAAATTCTGATAGCAACAGAGGAATGATAGCAAAAGAGAAAGGAAGAATAAAAGAAGGGTTTGCATGAGAGGTTAGAGGAAACGGTTTCATTACTTTAAAGTTGAATACAATCAGATACTTCCAGGATTTTCTCTATTCTCTTGAGGTCATAGCAGAGTAAATAGCTAGATTATCTAGGTTTGAAGTCCATATTTAACTATGAGATTTAGGCAAGTTACTCCATGTCTCACTGTTCTCATTTCTTAAGTATTGATAATAATAGTACTTCCCTCATAGGGTTTCTACATGTGTTAGTTATTGACTGATATTGAATGTTTAATAAGTAACAAAATATTTGCCATTATTATTATTATTGTTTTTAAAAAGTCCACATAAAAAACCATAATTAGTTTGATATCTATTTGTAACTACATTCTAAATTAATTTTTCTGAATGTGAATATTTACGTGATTTAAAGTTATTTTAATATTATACATATTAAGCACTTCCATTTGGACAATTGTGTGTTTCTTAATTTGAGGATGATCTTTTGATTTTGAGTCTACTGGCAAAAGATTTTTATCTGATATCTGAGGCACCTTCTCATCTACAAAACAGATGTTTGAAATACAGTAAAGAGACACATACATCTACGTACATTTACTCTAAAAGCATTTTGAAACACATGACATATTTATTTCCTCATTTCATTAAATTGGTGATTTTCCATATTAAATTGTACAGCTGAGTAACCATCTGTTAAACATTTGTAATTTGTAAGAAATTTAGCATGCGTGAATAAGTCAGTGAACTAAATACAAGTAGTCACCTTTTCCTTCACCCAACTAAAAAAACTCAGGAATAACAAAAATATATATAT
>NW_024425675.1:4574000-4624615 GCF_017311325.1 Ursus maritimus
ATTAACAAACATAAGAGGTTAAGAACAGGGGCCCGAGACAAAAGTAGGTAAATAGATGTTAACTCTTCAGGGAAAATGTAGATATTGAAATACTTCAGAATCATATGGGTACAAACATTTATTGCCATTGATGCATATTTTGAAATACTTAGAAGTTTTTAAAATCATTGTATATTTCTACTAATAATATTGACAACCAATACAGCTTCACAATCTATTTCTATCTTTTGCCCATTGTGGGGTATTTATTAAAATGAACGCTCTCAACTACATGGCCTGTCCTATGCATGTCAGTTAGCCTTACCCCTCTGCTATGCTGGTTCTTATTTCATAGACCTAAAGTACCAAGAAGCCACAGTAGCAATGATGAAACATCTGCATAGACTTAATAACACAGAGTTTTTCTCACTAAGAATGTTCAGGATTCTGGTAGTGCTGAGTGCTCAAATTGTCAAGAGCATAGGACAAAACTGAGCTTTTCAGTATGATATTATTGTCCAGAAGGAAAGAAAACCACCCAGTAGTAGAGGGATTACACTAAACTTTCTATCATAGAGAGAGCAGTGATTTGCCCTCAATGGATTAGACATATATGCTTGAGGTACAAATTCACTTTCCCTGCCTATAGAATTTCTACCAGCATCATTGTTTATTAACTTGAAGAATATCTTTTCCATTGTCATAGTATCATATGTAACATCAGCTCCAACAAGGGATGTGTTTTATGGAAAATGACGTGTCACAATGGGTTTTACCTATGGAATTTACTGGTATTAGTAGAAGCTCCACCATTCAGAAGCAACAACTTTTATGAAACAGTAAAATGGCTGGGTGAATTCTGTTACTATGGCAAATGACAGACTGCAGCACTGGTATACAGAATGCACTATATGACTTAGATCAGATGCCAGTAATGGCACTATATACCCCATAGCCTAACCCCATATCCCAAACAACTAATAACTCACTTAAATAATTTTCACATCACTTTCCAATGACCTTTGTTAAGTGGGTTACAGAGGTCCTTATGCCCAAGGGAAGAAATCTCCTACTAAAGAAATAGTCATGCATCCAATAAACAACAAGCTGTGATTGCCCTCTTGACATTAGGGGCCCCTATGCCATTAAATCAGTAGGTAGACAAAGAGATTACTATACTGCCCACAGGATTGATACCAGTAATCAACAGGGAATCGAGTTGGTCTTAATTAGTGAAGGCAAGAAAAACTATATTCCGAATCCAAGGGATTCACTGAGTCACTGTATAATACTCCCTTCCACAAAATTCATGATAACGGAAAAATGCAGCAAACTAATAAAGTAAAAACATCAAGTTATCAACTATTATAAGAGTAAAAATTTGGGTTACCTCACCAGATAAATCCTTTCTAGGAGGTCGTGGCAAAGATGAGAATGTGGAAGTGTGATGTGAGAAAGCAGTTATGGTAACTATCCACTTCCATAACTAGTTACAGAAGTTACAACCATAGCAGCAAAGTTTATGTTCATTAATTATTTTTATCACACCACCCCCTTTTTCTCCTCTGCCACTTTATATAAAGAACATGGGTGGTGAACAATATTTTAGGCTACATATGGGAGTAAGATCATATTGATACTATTCTGTAATTATATGGATTCTATATTTTTCTTTCTCCAAGTTTTTCTTTAAATTCCAGTTAGTTAACACGCAGTGCAATATTAGTTTCAGGTATAGAATTCAGTGATTCATCACTACATATAACACCCAGTGCTCATCACAACAAGTGCCCTCTTTAATACCCATCTCCCATCTAGCCCATTCCCCACCCACCTCCCTTCCAGCAACCCTCAGTTTGTTATCTATACTTAAGAGTCCGTTTCCTGGTTTGGTTCTCTCTTTTTCTCCCCCTTTCATTTGTTTCTTAAATCCCACATGAGTGAAATCATATGGATTCTAATAGGACCTAATTCTCCTTAAGTTGGGGACATAAATTCATCACATGGATGAAGAATGAAATGGGGATAGTGAGGGTCAAAAGAGGTAGGCAAAGAAGACATCTTTCATTTCACATTTAGAATCACTCTCCAACTTTCTCTAGTTACCTATATGTCCCCAAAAGCCAACATATAGGGAGTGCATCAATTAACTCCCTTGCACTTTGGTTTCCAGTTGAATTCAGCCAATAAAAGCACAGCAGGAGATCAGAGGAAGAAAGGACAATGAGTCCAAGGGATGTATTTCCATGGCTTCCTCCCTGCATGGTCACAGTAACCTGGCATGTAGGTTTCCCCATCTTAGATCTTGCCAGGCTAACCTCTCTGTATAGCTCCAGTAACTATACATTCTCATTTCCTCTTCAGAACTAGAGGTAGTTAACTTTTTTTTACCTCTGAGTTGTTACAGCTTCCCTTATGATTCCGTAGACATTCTTTCCCCCTTTGTAAACAGTCCTTCTATTAAAATCTTAGAGTACTCAATTTGTGCCATCTCTTCCCCAAAGAGGCTTTGACTTATACTCCCATCAGTAGGAGACTGGATTTTAAAAAAGTGCATTCATACAACAGATTGTTTAACAATTAAAATAAACAAAATATAAGCTACACATGAAAATGTCGCACTACATTTTAAAAAGCAAGATAAGAAAACATATTTAGAGAATTATTTATAAATTTCAAAAGCTATATTTATGGATATGTATTAAAACAACAAATCAGTTAGGTTGAACCATAAGAACTTGCCATTGTTGCAGGTCAAAAGTGGTTGAATATTGGCAATTCCATATAGTTGTTCTAAAATAAAGAGAAATAGGAAAACTATTGCCAAAAAAATCTAAATAGCAATTGCCACTGTGGGAGGAAAGGGAATTGTGAAAGATATACTGAAGATTTTATGTGAGAGCAGTACTCTATTTCTTGACCTCAGTAGTGGTTACCCTAGTTTTGTTAATATAATTGTTAAAACTTATACACAAGTCTTATGAAATATCCCATGTTATATTTCACAGCAAGTCATTTAGAAATGTTAGAGATATTTTCAGTATTAGTTGTTCTTGAATATTCTTGTTCTGGCATCTCTTTCAACTTCTGAACTACAAGAGATATTTTTAATTCACTTAAAAAATTACATATTTAAAAAAAACCCTATATATTGAAACTATACAGCAGTCTTTCCTCTCAGTTTTATAACGTAATGAGAACATGACCACAGTACAGTAGCAGTGATTATGTGGTTAAAGCACAGACATATAGACAGTACTTTTTCTGAATGCATGTGTGAAAATATTATTTCATAAATATACCTAGTTATTAAACACATTTGAATTTACTATTCAATTTTATTATGGTACACATATTTTAAGAAAAAGTTTAAATTCTTAAAAATGGTTGAAAAAATGGAAAGATGAAAAAAATTATCAATCCAAAAGAATGCAAGAAAGAAGAGAAGTCTACAAAATGTAGGGAAAGTAGAAAGTTAAAAAGAAAGGAAACTCGATTTCTGCTTTGGCATGTAAGGAGTCTAGAAGTTGTTACTCCATTCAACAAGTAAAAAGCTTAACAAACTAAAAAATCAATTCTTTTTAGGTTTTTCATAGAAGTGAAGTCACAGGGTAATCTGCTGTCTCCAAAACTGGAGAGACTGACAGGCAGATACAGAGAATCAGAGCTTAACAGAACAGAAATTGTGATCAGAAACTTCTGTGGGAACCAGTACTGGAGTAAGAAAATTTGAACTGCAATTGATGAACTGTTGGAGGCTTAGTGTGGATAACTGTGAGAGATTTAAAAAAAAAAAAAAATCCCCAGGAGGGTGCCCAGTCATAGCGCATCTCCCATACTTTTGTGAGTTTTGCTTCAGGGAGCTCTTCCAGGTTCTCACAGTGAATACGGGGAAAATCCACTCCTGTTTTCAAAAGAGGAGAAGAAAAGTAACCATTTCGAAATATACCAGAGCAGTCTATTCTTCCTTAAAAGGCCTGGCTTCAAGAAAATCTATTTTACCAGAGCCAAACCTGCTGGAGCCTAACCAACTTAGAGCCTAACCAACTTGAGTGATGGTAAATACCCAACTCCAATCTCTCTGGCCTTCCACCTCAGGAGATGGAAATATCCAACTCCAGGCCACTCTAGACATCTAGTGCCACAGACATGGGGGGGCAAATGAGAAGCATTGGTGAAGGTGACAGTGCAGGGACTTAGGCTCACAAATAGAGTGAGATGTAATAAGACTATAAAACACTTCCCCCGCCCTCACACCTTACTACCACATCATTAAAGACCTATTTACTGGGGTTCCTTTTCCCAGTATATCATGTCTGACTTACAAAAAAAAAATTATAAGGCACAGCAAAAGGTTTAAAAAAAATAGTTTAAAGAGACAAAAAGCATCAGAACCAGACTCAGAGATGGCAGGGATGTTGGAATTATCAGACTAGGAATTTAAAACAACTATGATTAATATACAAAGGACTCTAATAGAAAAAGTAGAGAATATGCAAGAACAGATGGGCAATGTAAACACAGAGATGGAAATTCTAAGAATAAAAAATAAATACTAGAAAGTAATGTCAGTTAGATAGCAGAATAGAAGGTTCCAGACCTTGTCCATTCACAGAAACAATGATTTGATAACCAACCACACATAAATACCTTCATATGAGTTCTGAAATCTAGGTGAGAGATTACAGCACCTGGATAAAGCACAAAAATAAGAAAAGACACACTAAAGAGGGGAGGCCAGACAGTTTCACTTAACCCATGTCACCCTTTCCCCAAGCCTATGCAGTACTATGTCAAGAGAGATCCCTCTTTATTCAAGAGCTCTCCTGGGGGGAAAGAAAATGAAGTGAGTGTTTGACTTCACTACAGTCCCTGGCACCAGACCTGCTAAAGTGCGACCTGGTACCAACTTGGCCCCTGTGGATCCAGGCTCCAGGCCCACCTCCAAAGATCCCAGTACCAGGCCAACTTCAGCAGATTCAAGCTCTAGGTCTGCCTCTGCAGACCTGGACTCCAGGCTCACCCAAGTGATCCCTGGTACCAAGTTGGTCTCCACTGACACAGCTCTAGGCAGGCACTATTGATCTAGTCTCTATTGGAAGTTGGTACCAAGCTGGCACTCATAGACCCAGACTCTGGGTCTGCTTCCATGGACCTAGACATCAGGATCCAGGACCACCCCTGTGACTCAGGTGAAAAGCCAAGTGCAGTGGACCCTGGTGCCAAAGCAGCCTCTACAGATTCTTTCTAGGTCTATCCCACTACCAAGACAGTTCCTGCAGACCCATGTGCCAGACTGCCCCAATGGATCCAGGCTCCAGGACTTCCCCTGCAGACCCAAGCACTAGACAGACCCATGGACTATCTGGTGGTGCCTGGTGCCAATTTGGCTCCTTAAGATTCATGATACTGTCCCACAGTTTTGTACCCAGTCTTGAAACTCACCCCACAGACACCAGCTTTAGGTCTGACCTATAGACCCTGGTGCCAGGTCAGCCTTCATAGACCCAGATGCCAGGCCCACCCTGAGAAACCAGGCTCAAGGATAGTCTCCATGGAATCAGACTCCAGGCTAGTATCCATAGAGCTATTATCCAGGTCCATTCCTGTGGACCCCAGACTCTATGCTGGACCTAGGTTCCAGGCTAGCACACATGTACCAAGTCTCCAGGCCTGCCCCAATATAATTCAGACCCAGCCTAGACCCCATGGACCCAGGATCTAGTCTCCTTCTGCACAGACCCAGGATTCAGCCTTATTCCTGAGGACCCAGGTGATAGGCCCACATCAATGGACTCCAGCAACTGGCTGACCTCCATGGACACAGATACCAGGTTCCCACAGAACTCAGCAGCCAGCCACCCAGAATCTCTGACCAGGGTGACTGGTGAGGAGCTTTCCTGATGAAGCCAGTATGTAAAGATGGTAAGAGGCGACTACTTCAAATTCACAGGAATCAATTCAAGGCTGTAAGAATCATGAAGAATCAAGGAAACATGATACCACCAAAGGAACAAAACAAAGTACCGTAAACAAAGCAAAAGAAATGGAGGTTTACAAACCTCATGACAAAAAAATCAAAATAATCATTTCAAAGAAGCTCAAATGAGCTATAAGAGAACACAAATAGACAACTAAATAAAATCAGGAAAACAATACATAAACAAAATGAGAAGTCAACAAGAGATAGAAATCCTATAAAAGAAGAACCAAACAGAAATTCTGGAGCTGAAAAACCCAATAACTGTACTGAAAAATATATCAGAGAGCTTCAACAGCAGACTCAATTAAGCAGAAGAAAAAAATGAGTGCACTCAAAAACAGGTAATTTGAAATTACCCAAACAACAAAAAGAAAAAAGATGAAAAAGAGTGAAGAAAATCTATAGGACTTATGGAATAACATCAGTTAAACAAATAGAAGAAGAGAAAAAGGACAGAAAGCACATTTAAAGAAATAATGGCTAAAAACTTCCCAATCTGGAGAAGGAAATGGATATCCAAATTTATAGCTCCCCAAAGGTTCCAAATAGATTGAATTTTAAAAAGTCTATATTAAGACATACTAAAATTAAATTGATAAAATGAAAAAGACAGATTTTGAAAGTAGCAAGAAAGTACATACAAGGGAACCCCCATAAGACAATCAGTAGATTAAAGAGAGAAGCAAATCATAAAACAGACTCTTAACTGTAGAGAACAAACTGAGGATTGCTGGAGGGGAGGTGGGAGGGGATGGTTTAAATGGGTGGTGAGTATTAAGGAGAGCACTGCTTGTGATGAACACTGGGTGTTGTAGATATGTGATGAATCACTAAATTCTACACCTAAAACTAATATTACACTGTATATTAATTAATTGGAATTTAAATAAAAACCTGAAACTAAAAAAAAAAGACTATCAGTGAATTTCTAATCAGAAATATTGCACCCTAGGACAGAATGAGGTGATATATTCAAAGTACTAAAAGAAAAGAAAAACTGCCCATCAAATATATTATTATACCTGGCAAAACTGTTGTTTAAAACTGAGGGGAGATGAACTTTCTCAGACAAACAAAAATTGAAGAATTTTGTCACCACTAGACCTGCCTTAGAAGAAGTAATAAATGCAGTTTTTCAAGTGAAATGAAAGGATGCTAAGCATCAGTGCAAAAGCATATGAAAGTATACAACTCACAGATAAATATATACACAATTACAATATATGTGATACTGTAAGGACAAGCCATAAATCAATTTTAATTCTAGCATAAAAATTAAAGCTTTGAAAAAAGTATTAAGACTAACTATAACCATAAAAATTGGTTAAGGGATATACAATATAAAACGAAGTAAATTCTCACTTCAATAATGTAAAGTTGGACTGGGACTAAAAGTGTAGAGTTTTTGGTGCAATTAAAGTTGTTACTGGATCAAAATAGACTACTATAACAATAAGAAATTTTACGCAGGCTTATTGCTCAAAGTTGAGGGTGTATTAGCTTGAATCTTAGTGGTACCCCCACATTACCATGAGTTTTACCTCTAGAAACCCAACCAGGTTCTCAGGGTGAAGATCAAAGAAAAATTCCCACCCAATTCCAACAGGAGGAGAAGAAAGTAGCTACTTTTAAACATGTTCTCCTTAACAAAAGTTTGCCCTCAAAGAAAACTATTTTACAATTTATTAGAACCTAATAAACTTTGAGGAAGGAAAATATTCAAATGGTGTAAGCAGATACAAAATTTCATCCCCTTTTAACCTTCCTACCTTCCCAAATAAATAGGAGAGACATGGAAACACTTATGAAGGGACTAGGAGGCACTGACTTACTAAAAGACTGAACCCTAATCAGATGCTTATAGCATGTCCCTCCCATCCTGACACCCTATCACCACATTATTAGGGCTTCTATATAATAATAATAGATTATAGCTAAAAGAAAATCAAGCCTCAGACCCCAAGAATGAGTCTGAAAGGAAACCCAAAGGTATCAGGGGAGACAAAAAAACCCACAACAATATAGGAAATTTTAGCAGCTGACACCTTCAGCTACAGCAAACAGAAAACAAAACCTTACTTCTAGCAAGATAAACATGAAGCTTCACACCAGAGTCCTATATACCTCACTTCCTTTTACCCAATACATCACACCTACATTTCAACAGTGACAATAAATGCAAGGCATGCTAACAGTAAAAAAGTCTGAAGAGATAGAGATCAAGTATAAGTCAAGTCAGGTATGGCAAAGATTTAGGAATAACTATACTGAGTATTTAAAACTATTATGACTCATATGCTAAGAGCTCTCATGAAGAAAATAGACAACATGTAAGCATAGATGGGTAAAGTAAGCAGATATCTGGAATATCTAAGAAAAAATCAAAATTTTAGAAATCAAAAGCATTGCAACAGAAATTAAGGATGTCTTTGATGTTCTCATCAGCAGATTGGACATAGTCAAGGAAAAAATCGGTGAAGTTAAAGATATGTCATTAACCACTTTCCAAATTGACAAGGAAAGAAAAATAAATGGAAAAAAGGAATAGAATATCTAAGATCTTTGGGACAATTACAGAAGTTATAACACACAAATGGGAATATCAGGAGAAGAAACAGTAGAACAGAATATTTGAAGTAATAATGGCTGAGAGTTTTCCAAAATGAATGACAGCACCAAACCGCAGATCATAGAAGTTCAGAGAACATCAAAAGTGATAAATACCAAAAAACCTACATCTAATTATACTACATTCAAAGTAGAAAATCAAAGACAAAGAGAAAATCTTAAAGACTCCAGAGGAAAACAAAAACATCTTAGCTATAGAGGAACAAGGATAAGAATTACACCATACTTCTTATCAAACCATGCAAGTAACAAGAAAATGGAGAGAAATATTTAAAGTGTTAAAGGAAAAAATCTACCAATTTAGAATTCTGCATCCAGAAAAGTCATCCCTCAAAATTGAAAGAGACACAATAACTTCCTCATATTAAAAATAAACTGAGGATATTTGTTGCCAAGAAAACTGCATTTCAAGAAAATATTGAAAGAAGTTCTTTAGAGAGAAGGAATGCAATACAGATCGGAAATCCAGATCTATATAAAGGGAGGAATGGCATTAGAGAGGAATAAACTAAGGTAAAAAATAAAATACTTTATTTTTCTTACTCTTAATTGATAGATAAAAATTTGTTCAAAATAATAATGGAAACAATGTATTCACTGATTGTAGCTTGCAGGTAAGTAAAATGAATGACAGCAATGTTATGAGGGACAAGAGGAAGAAATTGTGAATACACTGTTATCAGATACCTGTACTACAGATGAAGTGGTATAGTGTTATTTGAAAGTGGATAGATTAATTTGTAAATATATATTGCAAATTTAAGACAGCCACTAAACTTTTTTAAAGAAATATAATTGACATGCTAAGAAAGGAGAGGGTATGGAATCATATTAAATATATATTTAAAGCCAGAGAAGGTAGGAAAAGAATGATGGATGGAAAAAAAAAAAACATACTAGGGATTAAAAAGAAAATAGTTACAAATATATAAATAGTCATTTTAAATGTGAATGGTCTAAGCACATAAATTAAAATACAGACTGTCAGAATTAATAAAAAAACTAACCCAACTATATGTTGTCTATAAGAAACTCACTTTAAAGATAAGATAGACTAACAATAAGAGAATAAAGAAAGACATAGCATCCTAACAGTAATCAAAGTAAAGCTGGAAACGTTATATTGATTTGAGACAAATCAGACTTCAGAGCAAGGAAAATTATCAGAGATAAATAGAACACTACATAATAATAAAGGGGTCAATATCCAAGAAAATACAATAATCCTTAATGAGTATGCATCTAACAATAGAGCAACAAAATACAGGAGGCAAAACCTGATAGAACTGCAAGGAGAAGCAGAGAAATCTATTATTATACTTGTAGCCTTCAACACCATCTATCAGTAATTGACATATCTGGCAGCTGAAAATCCATAAGGAAGTAGTTGAACTCATGAGCACCATCAGTCAACTAAATCTAACTGACATTTATAAATTGCTTCATCTCTTCTCAAGCTCACATGGAATATTCACCAAGATATGCCATATTCTGGGACTTAAAATATCCCCAACAAATCTAAAAGAAGAGAAATCATATATTTTTATTTTTGATTCTTTTAAATTTGTTAAGGTATATCTTATGGATAAAGAGGATTAAGAGTTCACTTATGGTGATGAGGACTGAGTAATGTATAGAACTGTTGAATCATTATGTTGTACATGAGAAAATAAAATAACACCGTATGTTCATTATACTTCAATAAAAAAAGAATAGAAATCCTATGAAGTATCTTTTCAGACCACAGTGGATTTAAACTGTATTATTATAATGCCAGGACTAGACAAACACATTACAAGAAAGGAGACCTACAGATCGATCTCTTTCATGAGTAAGACACTGAAGTCCTCAATAGAATATTAGTAATTTGAATGCAATAATCTAAAATAATTATACACCATGACCATGTGAGATTTATTCCAGGTATTCAATACTGGTTCAATATTAAAAATCAATTAATGAAGGTTTTGGGAGATGGCAGCAGAGTAGGAGGATCCTAGGCTTGTTTAATCCCACAAATACAAATAGATAACTATCAAATTATCACAAACACTCCAGAAATCTACCTGAACACTGACAGAAAAATCTCTACAACTAAAGGGAGAAAAGAGGCCACATTAAAGAAGGTAGGAAGTGTGAAGACATGGTTTAGGGGAGAAATGGATCAGAGGGGCTGCAAAGGGAAGGAGGCAGTGGTCATGGAGAATGGTGAGAGAGGAGCACACAGGGGAACACATAGGAGAATATTTCCATAAAGCCATTGACTTGGAAAACAAGAGGGGCTGAATTTTTTAAAAAGATTTTATTTATTTATTTGACAGAGAGAGAGAGCACAAGCCGGGGGAGCAGCAGAGGGAGAGGGAGAAGCAGGCTCCCCACCAAGCAGGGAGCCAGATGCAGGAAGTCCAATGCAGGGCTCGATATCAGGACCCTGAGATCATGAACTGAGCTGAAGGCAGATGCACCCAGGTGCAGCAAGAGGGGCTGATTCTTGTGAGTTCTTTCAACCAGTGGGGCTTAAAGCCTGGAGTATTAAAGGTCAGCTGTCTTGACTGGGATAAAGCCCAGAGGCCACTGTGCTGCTCCTAGATAAAAGGCAGGGAAAAACCCAGAGGCAGACAGCTTGAAAACACTGATCTGAAAAAATGCATGGGTCACACAGAAGAGAGACCCTTTGTTCTTCTTGGAGTGCTTCCCTGAGAGTCAACATTCACGTAGACACCACTCCAGGGACAAAGGAGCCCACCCCTCAGCATAATAACAGAGCCACCTGCAGGAAGCAGTGCTACACCAACACCTGCTACTTGATTACTCACACAAGCCCCTGTGCTCCCTGCACTCTGGCGGGACTATCCTACTCAGTTAAGCTAGCCTCAGTCCCAGTGTGGGGGGAACTTCCCCCAGAGGACCAGCACAAAACTGTACCCACAGGTCTCCCACCCCGAGTTTTGCAGAGCCTCAGTTCTAGTAGTAAACTATTACTACAGGTTTCATTTCACAAGCAGATCAAGTACACGGAGTTAAAACATCACATTCAGGCCAAGGAAAAAACACTGCCCACAGTAGGCAGGGAGACCCTCTTCAGACACTGGCCTGAAAGAGCATCTAAAACACAACAGCAAAGTGCACACAGCACATACCAGAGACACTCCATGAAGTGTAAGGCACTGGACACTGATCTCTTCTTCATAAAGCCATTATTCTCAGAGGCAGGAGACATAATTGGCTTTTCTAACATGGAAAAGAATGCAGAGACTTAAATGCCAAGATGGAGGAATTCATCTGAAATGAAAGAACAAGGTAAGGCCATGGCCAGAGATCTAAGTGAAAAAGATATGAGTAACATGTCTGATGAAGAATTTAAAGCAACAATCATGAGCATACTCACTAGGCTTGAGAAAAGAACTGAAGACATCAGTGAGATCCCTATCACAGAAATGAAATAGTTAAAAGAGAATCAATCAAAGACAAAGAACACAATAAACCAGATTGGAAACAGACTCGATGCAATGAACAATGGCTGGAGAAGCAGAGGAATGAATTATAGACAATAGAAGACAAAATAATTGAAAATAATGAAACTGAACAAAAGAGAAAAAGAATTCTGGAACACAAGAATAGTCTTAGGAAACTCACTACCTCAGAAAATGTAAAAACAGTCATATTATAGGAATCAAGAAGAAGAGAGAACAAAGAGGGCAGAAAATTTATTTGAGGAAATCATAGCTGAAAACTACCCTAATCTGGGAAGGAAATAGACATCCAGATCCAGGAGGCACAGAGAACTCCCAACAAAATCAACAAAAACAGGTCAATATCAAGACATGTTGTATTTAAATTTGCAAAACATAGTGATAAAGAAAAAAATCTTAAAAGCAGTGAGACAAAAATGTCTCTTACTTGCAAGGGAAGGCCCATAAGGCTAGTTGCAGATCTCCCAGCAGAAACCTGGCAAGTGAGAAGGGAGTGAAATGATATACTCAACATGCTAAATGGGAAAAATCTGCAGCCAAGAATACTCTATCCAGCTAAGCTATCATTCAGAATAGGAGGAGTGGTAAAGAGTTTCCCAGAAAAACAAAATCTAAAGGAGTTCATTACCACTAAACCATCCCTGCAAAATATATTAAAGGGGAATCTGAATGGAAAGAAAAGACCAAGAGTGACAAAGACAAGAAAGGATCAGAGAAAATCTACAGAAAAATGACAAAACAAGCAATAAACGGCAACAAATGCATATCTATCAATTATTACAATGAATATAAATAGGCTAAATGCTCCAATCAAAAGACATAGGATATCAGAATGGTTAAAAAAAGAAGATCCATCTATATGCTGCCTACAAGAGACTCATTTTAGAACTAAAGACACCCGCAGATTGAAAGGGAGGGGATTGAGACATATTTATCATGCAAATGGATGTCAAAAGAAAGTTGGAGTAGCAATACTTGTATCAGACAAACTAGACTTTAAAACAAAGTGTGTAACAAGAGATAAAGAAGGACATGACACCATAGTAAAAGGGACAATCCAAAATGCAGATCTAACAATTGTAAATATATATGCACCTAACATGGAAGTACCAAAATATATAGAACGATTAATAACAAACATAAAGGAACTCATTGATAATAATACAATAGTAGTAAGGGATTTTAACACCCCACTTACATCAATGGACAGATCACCTAAGAAGAAAATCAACAAGGAAACAATGGCTTTGCATGAAACATTGGACCAGATGGACTTAACAGATATAGTCAGAACATTCCATTCTAAAACAGTAGAATGTTCATTCTTTTCAAGTACACATGGGACATTCTCCAGAATAGAACACACATTAGGTCACAAATCAAGCCTCAACAAATAAAAAAGATTGAAATCTTAACATGTACCTTCTCTGACCTCAACACCGTGAAACTAGAAATCAACCAAAGAAAAAATTTGGAAAGAGCACTAATACATGGAGGTTAAACAACATGCTACTAATTAATGAATGGGTCAGCCAAGAAATCAAAGAATAAATTTAAAAAATACATGGAGAAAACTGAAAATCAAAACACAACAGTCCAAAATCCTTGGGATGTAGCAAAAGTGGTCCTGAGAGGGAGGTATATAGCAATACAGGCCTACCTCAAGAACCAAGAAAAATTTCAAATATGCAACCTAACCTTACACCCAAAGAAGCTGGAAAAAGAACAAATGAAGCCTAAAGTCAGCAGATGGAAATAATAAAGATTAGAGCAGAAATAAATGATATAGGAACAACAACAACAACAACAACAAAACACAATAGAACAGATCAATGAAACCAGGAGCTGGTTCTTTGACAAAATTAATGAAATTGATAAACCTCTAGCCAGTCTTATCAAAAAGAAAAGAGAAAGGACCCACATAAATAAAATCACAAATTGGAGAGGAGAAATAACAACCAACACCACAGAAATACAAACAATTGCAAGAGACTATTACAAAAACCGTAAGCCAACAAATTGGATGACCTAGAAGAAATGGATAGATTCCTAGAAACATATAAACTACCAAAACTGAAAGGAAGAAAGAGAAAATGTGAACATGCCTATAACCACCAAAGAAATTGAATCATTAATCAGAAAACTCCCAACAAACAAAAGTCCAGGGGCAGATGACTTCGTAGGCGAATTCTACCAAAGTTTTAAAGAAGAGTTAGTACGTATTTTTCTCAAACTATTCCAAAAAATAGAAAATGAAGGAAAACTTCCAAACCCAGTCTATGAGGCCAGCATTACCTTGATACCAAAACCAGATACAGACTCCACTAAAAAAGAGAACTACAGACCAATGTCCCTGATGAGCATGGATGCAAAAATGGGTGGGAAAATGGGGTAATTGGGTGATGGGCATTAATGAGGGCACTTATGTAGTGAGCACTGGGTTAGTTATATGCAACTGTTGAACCACCAAATTCTACCCCTGAAACTAATAATACAGTATATGTTACCTAAATTGATTTTAAATAAAAAATGTTTTAAAAAGAGGGGCTTCAAAATAAAAAAAAAACTCAATAAAATACTAGCAAACCAAATCCAACAGTATATTAAAAGAAGCATTCACTGCGATCACGTGGGATTTATTCTTGGGTTGCAAGGGTGGTTCAATGTTCACAAATCTATCAATGTGACACATCACATAAACAAAAGAAATTATAAGAACCATATGATCCTCTCAATAGTTGCAGGAAAAGCATTTGACAAAATACAACATCCATTCATGGTAAAAAAACAAAACAAAACAAAAACCCTCAACAGGGTAGGGTAAAGAGGGAACATACTTCAACATAAGAAAGACCATATATGTAAAATCCACAGCTAATGTCATCCTGAATGGGGAAAAAACTTTGTTCTATGGTCAGGAACAAGACAGGGATGTCCACCATTGTTATTTAACATAATAGTGGAAGTCCTAGCCACGGTGATCAGCCAACAAAAAGAAATAAAAGGTGTCCAAATCAGCAAGGAACAAGTCAAGCCTTCTTTATTTGCAGATGACATGATATTCTATGTAGAAAATCTGAAAGACTCCACTAAAAAACTGCTAGACCTGATACATGAATTCAGTAAAGTCACAAGATACAAAATCAACATAGAGAAATCCATTGCATTTCTATACATCAATAATGAAGAAGCAGAAAGAGAAGTTAAGGAATCAATCCCATTTACAATTGCACCAAAACCAGTAAGTTACCTAGGAATAAACATAACCAAAGAGGTAAAAGACCTGTATCTGAAAACTGTAAAACACTGGTGAAAGAAATCGAAGGACAAAAATAAATGGAAAAGCATTCCATGCTCATTGATTGGAAGAACAAATCTTGTTAAAAATATTACCTAAAATATAAAAATATACCAAAAATATTACCTAAAAATATTACCTAAATCTATGCATTTATTGCAATCCCTATCAAAATACCACCAGCATTTTTCACAGAGCTAGAACAAATAATCCTAAAATTTGTACAGAACCACAAAAACCCCAAATAGCTAAAGCAATCTTGAAAAAGACAAGGAAAGCTGAAGGCATCACAATTCCAGACCTCAAGCTGTATTACAAAGCTGTAATCATCAAGACATTATGGACTGGCACAAAAATAGAAACATAGATCAATGGAACAGAATAGAAACCCAGAAATGACCCACAACCATATGGTCTACTAATCTTCAATAAAGCAGGAAACAATATCCAGGAAAAAGACAGTTTCTTTAACAAATGGTGTTAGGAAAACTGGACAGCAACATACAAAAGAATGAAACTGGACCACTTTCTTACACCATTCACAAAAACAATTTCAAAATGGATGAAAGACTTAATCAACAAAAGTAAAAGGCTACCTACGGAATGGGAGAAGTTATTTGCAAATGATATGTGAGAAAATGTTAGTTTCCAAAAAATATAAAGAACTTATAAAACTCAAGTCCCCAAAAATAAATAACCCAGGTAAAAAAATGTGTGAAGACATGAATAGATATATTTCCAAAGGCATCCAGATGGCCAAAAGACATATGAAAGATGCTCAACATCACTCATCATCAGGGAAATACAAATCAAAACTACAATGAGATATCACCTCATACCTGTCAGAATGGCTAAAATGAACAACACAGGAAGCAACGGGTGTTGGTTAGGATACAGAGAATGGGGAACTCTTTTACACTGTTGGTGGGAATGCAAACTGGTGATTACTTATTTAGTTAGTTAACATAAAGTGTAAGATTGGTTTCAGAAGTAGAATTTAGTGATTCATCACTTATATGTAACACCCAGTGCTCATCATAATAAGTGTCCTCCTGAATATCTATCACCCATCTAAGGGCACTTGTTATGATGAGCACTGGGTGTTTCATGTAAGTGATAAACCACTGACTTTTTAGGTACAACCAAAAGCACATTCCTTGAAAAAGATTGATGTTAGATTTCATTTAAAAACAACAACAACAATAGCAACAAAACTTCTGATCTGTGAAAGATACTATTAAGAGAATAAAAAACAAGAAACAGACTAGAAGAAAATATTTGCAGAAGACATATTTGATAAAGAACTGTTATTCAAAATATAAGGAACACTTAAAACTTGACAATTAGAAAACAAATAATCCAACTATAATATGGGCAAATTATCAGAACAGATACCTTAACAAAGAAGTCATAAAGATGGCACATAAGCATTGAAAAGATGTTCTACATATATGTCATCAGGGAATTGTAGATTAAAACAATGAGTTAAAAATAGAGCTACCCTATGACCCAGCAATTGCACTACTGGGTATTTACCCCAAAGATACAGATGTAGTGAAAAGAAGGGGCACATGCACCCCAATGTTCACAGCTACAACGTCCACAATAGCTAAACTGTGGAAGGAGCTGAGATGCCCTTCAGCAGACTAACAGATAAAGATGTGGTCCATATATACAATGGACTATTACTCAGTCATCAGAAAGGATGAATACCCACCATTTGCATTGACATGGATGGAACTGGAGGCGATTATGCTAAGTGAAATAAGTTAAGCAAAGAAAAACAACTATCATATGGTTTCACTTATATGTGGAACATAAGGAATAGCATGGAGGACATTAGAAAAACGAAGGAAAAAATGAAGGGGGAAATCAGAGGGGGAGACAAACCATGAGAGACTATTGACTCTGGGAAACAAACTGAGGGTTTCAGAGGGAAGGGGGTTGGGGGATGGGTAGCCCAGTGATGGGTATTAAGGAGGGCATGTATTGCAAGGAGCGCTGGGTGTTGTGTGCAAATGATGAATCATGGAGCACTACATTGGGAACTAATGAAGTACTGTATGGTGACTAACATAACATAATAAAAAAATGAAAAAAAATTTTAAAATGAGATACCATTACACACCTATAAGAATGGCTAAAATTCAAAACACTGAAAACAACAAATGACACCAGGGATGTAAATCAATGGAAACTCTGATTCACTGCTGGTGGGAATGCAAAACACTATAGCCAGTTTGAAGATGGTTTGGCAGTTTCTTACAAAGTTAAGTATAGTCTTACCATATGCTCCAGCAATCATGCTTCTAGATATTTGTCCAAATTAATTGAAAATTTATGCTCCCACAAAAGTTATGCATTTCCCAACAGGTGCTAAGTTGTTTGGACACAAGCAATTAATAAAGAAATTGTTTTGCTTTTCTTGTGGTTTAGGATCATTATGAGAAAATTACTGAGACCCTACAGGCACCATTAACTTCTTTCAGAACGCTTAATAAAAAACTATAAATACTTATCACAAGAAAGCAAACATAGCTATATTATTATTTTTTTTTAAAGAGTTTATTTATTTATTTATTTGACAGAGATAGAGACAGCCAGCGAGAGAGGGAACACAAGCAGGAGGAGTGGGAGAGGAAGAAGCAGGCCCATAGTGGAGGAGCCTGATGTGGGGCTCGATCCCAGAACACCGGGATCACGCCCTGAGCCGAAGGCAGACGCTTTAACCGCATAGCTATATTATTAACAGACAATATAAACATTAAGACACAAAAGCAGTCCTAGAGAGAAAGAGTATACTTTTACAGAGACAAAGGCTCTGTATCAGATATAAATAACAAGTACAAATTTGTATACATTTTTTAATTTTTTATTTTTATGATAATATTTTTTATTATATTATGTTAGTCACCATAATAACACAGTTTCCAAATATATAAACCAATCTGGCAAAACTAGGAAAAACAGAGACATCTGTAACCATGGTGGAAGAATTTAATAAACATCTCTTAATAACAGAATAGAAAGAACTTCAATTAAAGAAGAATTGAACAACACATTCAATCTAATAGATGTATGCAAAAGACATGATTGATTGAACGCTCATAAACCTAAGGACAAAGTTTTGCTACTTGCTTTAATTAAAAATAAATCAATGACATTGAAAATTGTCATACTTACTACTTAGTTTCATTTTGATAGGTCTAAGTTTCCTAGTTTGAGATTAGCTTTTTGACAATACAACTTTAGCCTTGGGTAAAAGATTTTCATCTAACACATCTTCTGCTTTCTGAGCTATAAGGAGAAGGCTTTTAACCCATTAAATAGGCAATTGTATTTATTGAAAAACTTTTGTAATTCAAATACATTTTATAATTTCTTTCTTATGCAGGTTGCATTTTGGGGGGGACACAAATTCAAATCTATTATAATTTCATTGTGAATTGTAGTCACTAGCATTAAAAGTATTTTTGTTATAAAAAAAACAAATACATTTCAATTTTCTGGGAATACTTCCTCTCACGTTTTGAAACTACATAATCAAATACCACATTGTTGAAATAGTGATATATACATATTGTTGACATAGTTATTTATAGAATGAGTGTGAATTATAGAAATTATATTTTTCAAGAGAATAGTTTGATAAGGTATTTACAATTTAGGATTGAATTCAATATTTTTATAAAAGATGTGGGTGAGGGAAAAAAGAAGTGATAAAGAATACATTTGAAATAAATTTAAAAGAATATTAAAAACAGATCAGGTAAGAAAGACAAAATACAAATGATGGTATATTTACCTCAAAAAAAATCAGTACTTCCATTAAATGTAAATGTATTAAATGTTCCATTTAAAATACAAAGATTATTACACTGGATTAAAAAATAATAAATCACAATGTCTTTTATTTTAAATTGTTTTTTTAATTTATTTTAAATTTAAAACAACTAATTCATAGCAATATGTAAAGACTGAAAGCAAAATGATGAAAAAATTATTTTATGCACATAATTAACATAAAGAAAGAAACTATGTTAATATCAGATAAAATAGACTAAAAGCACACAAAGAAGTTTCTAAAAAATGTTCATCACAAAGATAGAAATTTCAGTTCACTAAGAACATATGACATTTTCAAATCTATGTATTTATTATATATATTTTAAAAAGCTTTAGAAACATAAAACGAAAATTGGCAGAAAAGGAGTAATAGAGAAATAAACAATCACAGTAGTTGAATTTAATGTACTTTCCTCACAGATGATAAACATAGAACTTCAATAAAATTAAGAAGGCAACAACATAATTAATCAACTCGACTAAATGGAGAACATACACACACATGTTATGTACGTTATGTACATATACATAGGTATATATATACATATATGTATATCTGATACAGTATATAGCATTCATTTATATGATTGAATATATAGTCATGAACTAAAGAGAGAAATTTAATTAAATATCCTTACACAATATTTTTAATAAGTATACTTACTACTAAATCCTGCTTTGCTGGCAGCTCCAAGTGTCTTAATTTGAGATGAGCCTTTTGAGATTAAAACTTTATTATCTTCAGGTGAAAGATTTTCACCTGCTTTCTTATCCATTTTCTCAGCTACAAAATTAGAGGCTTTTAATTCAATAAAAAGTAAAAGTAAAGTCTATTATTAATAAAGAATCACTTAAAGCTTCCTTCTAGTTTTATAAAATTTAAGCAAATAAACACAATTTAAACAAATCAAACACACTCTCCCCACCCTGCAAAAAAAAAAAAAAAAGTCTGGTGCATTTTCAAAACAGACTATAAAATCAAATGTAAAAATCATCACAATGTTTTCCTTAAAGTGTGAGAAGTCACTCTTGTTACTTTGTATATACACTTACAAAGTTGTAATTAGACTTTATTATATTAAGGGCATTCACAATTTTTATTTATTGATTGATTGATTTTATTTATTTATTTGACAGAGAGAGAGACAGCCAGCGAGAGAGGGAACACAAGCAGGGGGAGTGGGAGAGGAAGAAGCAGACTCCCAGCGTGGGAGCCTGATGTGGGGTTCGATCCCAGAATGCCAGGATCACGCCCTGAGCCGAAGGCAGACATTTAATGACTGAGCCGCCCAGGCGCCCCCACAATTTTTAAATACTTAAAATTTTTACAACATATATGACTGATTAAAAAGTCAGACTGATTGGGGGAGTCTGGGTAGCTCAGTTTGTTAAGCATCTGATTCTTGATTTTGGCTCAGGTCATGATCTCATGGTCATGGGATCTAGCTCTGTGTCAGCCCTGATGCTCAGTGGGAGTCTGCTTGAGATTCTCTCTCTCCTCTCCGTCTCTCTCTCTGTCCCTTCCCCCTCAACCCATGCTTGCATGCTCTCTCTTTCTCTCAAATATATAAATAAGTATTTTAAAAAAATAAAGTTAGACTGATTAGAAAGTAATAATTCCAAAATAAGGAAATGAAATAGAAAGAAACCTAGATCAGATAGGAAAAATATAAAGCACTCCAAAAAGGAAATATTTAAATTCAAATGTATCAATAAGTACAATAATTATAAATGGATTATATGTTATAGGGATAGACAGAGACAGTCACACTAGATTTATAGTTACAGGTTATTTATAAGTGACACTACTAAATAATAAGAATACAAAAAATTGGAATCTAAGTAGGTGAAGAAAGATTAACCATGTAAATACTAACCAAAATAAGTATGCAATAGTTATGTCAATGTCAGGCAAAATAGGATTTTAGTCAAAAGACCCCACTGGAGACTGACTGACTAAAATGGCACCTTTCATAAAAAGAAATTATTGAGTCCATAAGAAATTATCTAACATTTGTATTTTTATGCACCTAACAACCTAATCAGTATAAGGAAAATTTGGGCAGTATAATGAAATGGATAGTGCTACAGGAAGAAATAGTTAAGTCCATAATCATTGGGAGATTATTCAAGACACATCTCTCTGTAATTGATAGGACAAGCAAAATTCAAGGAAATCAAGATATAAGAAATTTAAATAACACAATAAAAATTTGACTTAATAGATATATGTAAGCTTCTAGTTGAATATATATCCATGGAAAAAATTCTGCCTAATCAATTAAAATTTTAAACAATTTAATAATATTCACAATTATCATATTCACTAGTGAGCCTTTTCTTTCTAACAGTCCCAAGTGTCAGGGAAAAGATTTTCATCTGATACCTTATATATTTTCTGGGCTTCAGGAAGAAAGGCTCATAAAAGCACTAAATAGAGAACCAGATCTATTGTGGAACTTCTAGATTTATAATATACATTAATTATCCAATAATACATCATGTCATTTTTTAATTATATAAGCAAATCCTGTCTAAGTTGAAATATAAACATCATGTGAACACATTTTTCACTTCTATGTATATACGCAGTCTTGTTACTTCTTAGATATACAGAAGAATTAAAAATATTTAATTTAGAGATATTAATAAAATATTATTATATTTACATATTTACTATTATTCTTTAGTTTTCTTAGAGTATTTACACTTTAGAATAAAGTCTAATTTTTTGGATCAGATATGGCTAAGGAAAAATATATACAAGGATAAAAAATTCAGAGGGTGAAAAAGTGAAAGAAAAATAGGAAGAACCAAGAAAATTGTGCAATTACTCCTAAAAATATAAGTAACTGGATTATATATGATTGAGCTCTAATAAAAAGACAAGGATCAAGCTGAATTTTAAAATATATACAATTATAATTTTCTTACAAGAGATACAGCAAAATCATAAAGATACAAGAAACAGGATGGAAAAAAATGTATGATACAAATATCAACCAGAAGTTTGTGGAGCTACATTAATAGTAGAGAAAGTAGTTTTAAAGGAATATTAACAAAAACTGTAAAATGATAAAGAGGGTCTTTTCATTAAGATAAAATGTTCTGTCCTCCAAGAACATTACCAATCTTAAATTCATATACCATAAATAATAGAGTACCATAAATATAAATCATAACCTGGAACAACTACAGGAAAAACAGAGAAATCCCAGTGTGAGATTTAACACATCTAATTCAGTAATTATAAAACAAACAGATAAATCATCAATAAAGGTCTGAAGTGTGATGAGAATAATTACCAAAGAGCATATGGTTGAAGATATATTCTAAACCCAAATCAGTGTTCTCCTGAATTTAATTAAACATAATTCATTAGATTTATATTTAATTACTTACTATCAAGATTCATGTTTCTGGTAGCTTCAAGTTTCTTAGTTTGAAACTGGTTTCTTGAAAATAAAACTTTCTCCTCAGGAAATAGATTTTCCTGTGATATCATATCACTTTTTTGCTTTTCAAGAGGAAATGCTAAGTATAAATGAATAAATAAATACATAATAAATAAACAAATGTAATGGAACTTCTAGAAATTCCAAAGAATTATCAAATTTTCTTCCCATGGAAGTGAAGTGAAAAAAATCATGTGAACAATTTTCATTAGTCTTTGTAGAGAAGCTATCTTGGTACTTAATAATTACAGACCATGTAAATACCAGCCAAAAGGTATTAATTTTGCTTTTGTCTCTATCTTAGGATATTTACACTTTAAATCTGAGTGCAAAGTTTCTATAAAATATGTGTTCAAATACATATTCACGAACCAAAAGAAATCTTCTGATGAGGTTAATTTAAGTAATGAATCATGGAACTTTATGTCAAAAACTAGGGATGTACTGTATGGTAACTTACATAATATAATAAAAAATATTATTAAATAATAAAAAATAATAATAATTTAAATTTTCCTATAATTATTATACTTACTTTTGTGTCTCCCCTCTTTGGAAGTTATTTGTTTCTTTACTTGCACTTGGAATTTTGATGCTGACTCTGGATTTTCAAACATAAGATTTTCATCTGGTGCACCAAAATAAGCTACATAAAGAGATAGATTTAGTCTTCTAAATGGAAAAACAGATCTATTGTGAAATCTCTAGATTTCTAATTTAAAACAAGTGTATAGTAACATTTGTTCATTTACATAAAATCATAAGTAAATTATTATAATACTAGAATTGTTATGAAAATGAAAACTTTGAAATTTTCTCATTATTTCATAAATATGCCTAAGCAACAAAAATATTTTATATTGGTCTTCAGGTTTCATGGGTGATTTATTCTTCAGGCGGATACAATAATAGAGCAAGCAACAAAAACTCATATGCACAAGTTTATTCATTACAGCCTTATTTGTAATTGCAAAATACTTAAAGCCACTTATATGTTAAAGCATAGGAGATTGGGCAAATAAATTGATATAACTACAGAATTGGTATAATGTGAGTACTACTATACTGGTAGATAATGGTATCTACATATTTGTATATAAGTGTGTATGTGTAAGACACAGTAGGACATTCCTCACCCATCTGCACTGGTATATCTGATGCTTGCCTGATGTCATTTCATGGGAAAATGAAATACTGGTTGAAATACTGGTGGGGCTGGTACCCTTTTATATTTACTTTTGCTTATAATGTCACAGCAAGTAAATAAAGGCTTGTTACTTCCAACTTAGTTTATTGTCTGAATTAACCAACTCCATAACTAGCAGTTCTCTCAGTGACAAATGGTGACAAATAGTGTGGCCCAACTAAACCCCTCACTTTTCTCAACTGGAGCATATGTCAGAATGACACTGCTGCAGGTCAGAAGTGACCATTGGTCATAATCTCCTGGAACCTATAATCTCCCAGAGTCAGCTGAAAGATACTTTGAGATACTGTCGAGCACTTATTGGGCCTTGGTGGATACTGAGTGTGTGTTCTATGGCTGTGAAATAATCTTATGACTAGAAACTTCAACCTAAAGGTATTAAAGGTTTTGCTTTTGTTTTCTAGTTATCTCTGCATTCTCACACTTTAGGGTCAGAGTGTAAAATTTCCATAATATATATGCTCAAATATGTATTCATGAACCAAAGAAAAAAATTTTGATAGGTTTAAAATACCTTAAAGTTATCCATAAGTATTATACTTACTATGGCGTCTCTCACTTCCAGAAGTTATTTGTTTCTCTACTTGCATTTGGGGTTTTGACACTGAATCTTGACTCACAAGCATTAGATTTTCAGCTGGTACTCCAAAATGAGCTAAATAAAGAGATGCATTTAGTTCACTAAATGGAAAAACAGATCTATTACGAAAATTCCAGTTTTGAATTTATGGCAAGTGTACAGTAGCATTTTCTCTCACTTTTATATCTATAAATAAATTGTCCTAATGTGAGGTCTGACATGAAAATGGTAAGAAAAGTTTTTTCATTGTTTTTTTTTTATTATTATTATTTGAGAGAGAGAGAGCGTGTGCC
Organism: Ursus maritimus; assembly: GCF_017311325.1. Lineage (NCBI taxonomy): Eukaryota > Metazoa > Chordata > Mammalia > Carnivora > Ursidae > Ursus > Ursus maritimus. The sequence continues at coordinate 4,598,743 of NW_024425675.1, forward strand.
TATGAGGGGGGAGGGACAGGGAGAGAGGGAGAGAGAGAATTCCAAGCAGGCTCCATGTCCAGCACTGAGGCTGACAAGGGACTTGATCTCACAATCCTGAAATCATGACCTGAGCCAAAATCAAGAGTTGGACACTTAACCTACTGAGGCATCCAGGTACCCCAATAAGAAAAGTTTTAATGGGTACTACTGAAACTCATTATTTCATAAATACTCTGTGACATCAAATATATTTCAAAATAGTCTGTACTTTTGGGTTACTTATACATTAGCTTAATTTATAACAATAGACCAAACGATAAAAGTTCCTATGTACAAGGTTATTCATTACAGTATTATCTGCAATTGCAAAATATTTAAAACCATCTAAATGTTCAAGAATAGGATATTGGTTGAATAAACTAAGGTATATACCATAAACTATGGTATAGTATAATCTATGGCATATAATATAATATAAACTGCTTTATGTATTTGTGTAAAATAATAAATAGTTCTATAACCTGACAAGAAGAGATTTCTAGGAGCTAATGTTTAAGTGAAAAAACTCTTTAAAAAATAGTGAATCTAGTATGCTACCTTTTGGGTCAGAAAGAAGAAACCAGAAAAAAAATAGAGAAATAGATACTAACTTTACAAAATGAAGCACAGGAAAAATAAACATGACAATAATACAGTGAGCTACCTATAAGAAGACAGGGGTGGAAGAGAGGACTTGAGAATGCAAGGGGAAGGACATATATCTTTTGCATAATACTTACTTATGGAAGCAAGCTCATGCTCTACACATTACAAAAATAAAATTAAATCAACAAGGATAAGATGAAGCAACTAAAACTGAAAGCAAACTTAATGAAATGAACCTAGTGAAGGGATAAAAATAACACTAATCCAAGTAAGTCATCACTACAGCCTTTGAAACATACCCTCAGTCTTGGGCAAGAATATAAGAAGTAGGAAGATCGGTAGGAGAAGACAGGGAAGAAGGAAGGGGGGAGGGTAAAAAGAAGGGGCAATGAACCATGAAAGACTATGGACTCTGGGAAACAAACTGAGGGCTTTAGACGGGAGGGGGATGGGGGATCGGGATAGTCCAGTGATGGGTATTAAGGAGGGCATGTATTGCATGGTGCACTGGGTGTTACACACAAGTAATGAATCATGGAACTTTACATCAAAAACTTGGGATGCACTGTATGGTGACTAACATAACATAATAAAAAATTATTATAAAAAAAGAATATATGGGGCAGACAGCAAGAAAATCACTATTTTGAATAGGTTTTTTTTTTTTAGTGGTATGTGCTGAACAGTTCTTTAACAAGGTTGAAGTATTGTAGGATTGAACAAATACGTAAATCTGTTGATGTTTTAAGATTCAAGGTTAATACTGGAAGAAAGAACATATACATATGAAATGGAGGAAGGCAAGAATAAACCCTGAGGAACTAGAATTGAAGGTTTCCAAAAGTCCTCATGACTTCTAAAACATGCGTATGTGAAATATATGAATATATATGTCCACATGCAAGTGAATATATGAATATGCATATGTGTGTGTATCTGCGTGTGTGTATATATATATTTATGTGTATATATACATATGTGTGTGTATATACACACATATGTGTATAAAACTAAGGAGTGCAGATCAAAGTTAAAATCCTATGTGTAATCTTTCAGGCTCAACCCATAGAATATTACAAAGTTTTACATGGCATTTATCATGTGAGAAATCTTCCTATCCCATGCTAGACCTAAAGCACAGCCAGTGCACTGGTCTCTAGAAGGAAATACTAATCACGGATACCAGTTTTTATCTGTAGTGTCATTTGCAAATATCTTATTCCATTCTGTGGGCTGCCTCTTAGTTTTCTTGACTGTTTCCTTGGCTGTGCAGAAGCTTTTTATCTTTTTTTTTAATAATTTTTTATTATGTTATGCTAGTCACCATACAGTATATCCTTAGTTTTTGATGTAGTGTTCCATGATTCATTAATTGTGTATAACACCCAGTGCACCATGCAATATGTGCCCTCCTTAATACCCGTCAATGGCCTATTCCAGTACCCAACCCCCTCCCCTCTAAAGCCTTCAGTTTGTTTCCCAGAGTCCATAGTCTCTCAGGGTTCATTCCCCCTTCTGTTTACCCCCCTTCATTCTTCCCTTCCTTCTCCTACCGATCTTCCTATTTCTTATGTTCCATAAATGAGTGAAACCATGTGATAATTGTCTTTATCTGCTTGACTTATTTCACTTAGCATAATCTCCTCCAGTCCCATGTTGCTGCAAATGTTCGGTAATCATTCTTTCTGATGGCTAATATTCCATTGTATATATGGACCACATCTTCTTAATCCAGTCATCAGTTGAAGGGCACCTTGGCTCCTTCCGCAATTTAGCTATTGTGGACAATGCTGCTATGAACATTGGGGTGCATATGGCCCTTCTCTTCACTATGTCTGTATCTTTTGGATAAATACCCAGTAGTGCAATTTCTGTGTCATAGGGTTGCTTTATTTTTAACTTTTTGAGGGACCTCCACACTGTTTTCCAGAGTGGCTGTACCAACTTGCATTCCCACCAACAATGTAAGAGGGATCCCCTTTCTCCACATCCTCTCCAACATTTGTTGTTTCTTGCCTTGTCAATTTTTGCCATTCTAACTGCCATAAGGTAGTATCTCAATGTGGTTTTGCTTTAAATTTCCCTGATGGCTAATGATTTTGAACATTTTTTCATGTGTCTGTTAGCCATTTGTATGTCTTCATTGGAAAGGCGTCTGTTCATATCTTCTCCCCATTTTTTGATTTGATTATTGTATTGAGTTAGAAAGTTGTTTGTAGATCTTGGATACCAGTCTTTTATCTGTAGAGTCATTTGTAAATATCTTCTTCCATTCCGTGGGCTGCCTCTTAAGTTTTTTTGACTGTTTCCTTGGCTGTGCAGAAGCTTTTTATCTTGATGAAGTCCCACAAGTTCATTTTTTCTTTTGTTTCTCTTGCTTTGGAGATGTGTCATGAAAGAAGTTGCTATGACCGATGTCAAAGAGGTTGCTGCCTATGTTCTCCTCAAGGATTTTGATAGATTCCTGTCTCACATCGAGGTCTTTCATCTATTTGGAGTTTATCTTTGTGTATGGTGTGAGAGAGTGGTCAAGTTTCATTCTTTTGCATGTAGCTGTCCAATTTTCCCAGCACCATTTATTGAAGAGACTGTCTTTTTTCCACTGGATGTTTTTTCCTGCTTTGTCAAAGATTAGTTGCCCATAGAGCTGAGGGTCCATTTCTGGGTTCTCTATTCTGTTCCATTGGTCTATGTGTCTGTTTTTGTGCCAGTATCATGCTGTCTTTGCGATCACAGCTTTGTAGTACAGCTTGAAATCAGGCAACGTGATGCCCCCAGCTTTGTTTTTCCTTTTCAACATTTCCATGGCAATTTGGGGTCTTTTCTTGTTCCACACAAATTTAAGGGCTGTTTGTTTCAGTTCTTTGAAAAATGTCATTGGTATCTTGATTGGGATGGCATTGAAAGTGTAGATTGCTTTGGTTAGCCTAGACATTTTAACTATGTTTATTCTTCTGATCCATGAGCATGAAATATTTTTCCATCTTTTTGTGTCTTCTTCAATGTTTTTCATCAGTGTTCTGTAGTTTCTAGAATATAGATACTTTACCTCTCTGGTTAATTCTGAGATATTGTATGATTTTTAGTGCTGTTGTAATGGAATCAATTCCCTAATTTCTCTTTCTTCATTCTCATTGTTCGTTTATAGAAATGTAACTGATCTCTGAGCATTGATTTTGTATCCTGCCACTTTACTGAATTGCTCTATAAGTTCTAGTAATTTGGGGGTGAAGTCTTTTGGGTTTTCCATATACAGTTTCATGTCATCTGTGAAGAGAGACAGTTTGACTTCTTCTTTGCCGATTTGGATACCTTTATCCCTTTTTGTTGTCTGATTGCTGTTGCAAGGACTTCGTTGAATAATAATGGCTAGAGTGGGCATCCTTGTCGTGTTCCTGATCTTAGGGAAAGTCTTCCAGCTCCTTAGTACTATGTTGAATAATAATGGCTGGAGTGGGCATCCTTCTCATGTTCCTGATCCTAAGGGAAAGGCTTTCAGCTTTTCCCCATTGAGAATGATATTTACTGTAGGCTTTTCATAGACGGTTTTTATGAAATTGGGGAATGTACCTTCTATCCCTACACTCTGAAGGGTTTTAATCAGGGAAAGATGCTGTATTTTGTCAAATGCTTTTTCTGCACCAATTGAGAGGATCATATGGTTCTTGACTCTTTTCTTGTTGATATGGTCTATCACACTGATTGATTTGTGAATATTGAACCACACTTGCATCCCAGGATGAGTCCCACTTGGTCATGATGGATAATCCTTTTAAAGTACTGTTGGATCCTATTAGATAGGACCTTGTTGAGAATTTTGGCGTCCATATTCATCAAAGATATCGGACTGTAATTCTCCTTTTTGATGGGGTCTTTGCTTGGTTTGGGGATCAAGGTAATACTGGCCTCATAGAATGAGTTTGGTAGTTTTCCTTCAGTTTCTATTTTTTGAAACAACTTCAGGAGAATAGGAATTATTTCTTCTTTGAATGATTGGTAGAATTTCCCAGGGGAATCTTGTTTTGGGGGAGGTTTTTGATCACTGCTTCAATCTCTTCATAATTTATCGGTCTGTTTAAATAATCAATTTCTTCCTGTTTCAGTCTTGGTAGTTTATAGGTTTCCAGGAAGGCATCCATTTCTTCCAGGTTGTTTAATTTATTGGCATAGAGTTGTTGATAATAGTTTTTAGTGATTGTTTCTATTTCCTTGGTCTTGGTCGTGATCTCTCCCCTTTCATTCATAATTTTATTAATTTGGGTCCTTTATTCTTTTGAATAAGTCTGGCCAGTAGCTTATTGATCTTATTCTTTCAAAGAACCAGCTTCTAGTTTTGTTGATGTGCTCTACTCTGCTCCTGGTTTCTAATTCATTGATCTCTGCTCTAATCTTGATTGACTGCCTTCTCATGCATGGGTTAGGCCTGTTCTTCTGTTCCAGCTCCAGCTTCTTGAGGTGAGAATATAAAAACTGCATTTTAGATTTTTCTGTTCTTTTGAATGAGGCTTGGATGGCTACGTATTTTCCACTTAGGACTGCCTTTGCAGTGTCCCATAGGTTTTGGACCGATGTGTTTTCATTCTCATTGGTCTCCAAAAATTGCTTAATCTCCTTTTTAATTCCCTGGTTTACCCAATCATTCTTGAGCAAGATGGTTCTTAGTTTCCAAGCGTTTGAGTTTCTTCCAAATTTTTCCTTGTGATTGAGTTCCAGTTTCAAAGCATTGTGGTCTGAGAATATGCAGGGAATAATCTCAGTCTCTTGATATTGTTTGAGACCTTGTTTGTGACCCAGAGCATGGTCTATTCTGGAGAAAGTTCCACGTGCATTCGAAAAGAATGAGTATTCAATTGTTCTGGGGTGTAGTGTTCTGTATATATCCATGAGGTCCATCTGGTCCAGTATATCATTCAAAGCTGTTGTTTCTTTGTTGATTTTCTGCTTAGGTTACCTGTCTATGGCTGAGAACAGAGTGTTGAGGTTCCCTACTATTAACGTCTTAGTATCTATATGTCTCTTTATTCTGGTTAAGAGTCGGCCTGTATATCTAGCTGCTCCCCTGTTGGGGGCATAGATATTTATAATTGTCATATCCACTTGTTGGATACAAACTTTAAGAATAATATAGTATCCTTCTGTATCTCTAACTACACAGTCTTAAGCTTAAAATCTAATCTATCTGATATGAGAATTGCTACCCAGCTTTCTTTTGAGGTTCATTGGCATGAAAAATGGTTTTCTATCCCTTCACTTTCAGTCTGGACGTATCTTTAGGTTCAAATGAGTCTCTTGTACACAGCATATGGATGGGTCATGTCTTTTTTTCCAATCTGCAACCCTGTAGCACTTTATGGGAGCATTTAGGCCATTCACATTGAGAGTGATTATTGAGAGATATTTTAATGATGTCATGTTGCCTGTGAAGTCTTTGTTTCTATAGATTGTAAATTTCTGTTCTGTATCACTCTTGGGGCCTTTTTACGTTTATAGAAACCCCCTTAATATTTCTTGTAGGGCTGGCTTGGTGGCCACATATTCATTCAGTTTCTGCCAGTCTTGAAAGGTCCTTGTCGCTCCATCTTTTCTGAATGACAGCCTTGCTGGATAAAGGATACTTGGCTGCATGTTCTTCTCAGTTAGAGCTCTGAAAATACCTTGCCAACCTTTCCTGGCTTGCCAGGTCTCTGTAGACATGTCTTACACTATTCTGATGTTCCTCCTCTGCATGTGAGGATTCTCTTCCCCCTGGCCGCTTTCAAGATTGTATCCTTGGATCTAATATTTGTGAACTGCACTATGATGTGATGTAGTGTAAGTCTGTTCTCATTGATCTTGGGAGGGGTCCTCTCTGCCTCTTGGACCCGAAGGCTTGTTTCCTTCACCAGATTAGGGAAGTTCTCAGCTCCAATTTGTTCAAATATCTCTGCTAGACCTCTCTCTTTCTCCACCCCCTCGGGGATGCCGGTGATTCTGACATTGGAATGTTTCATTGAGTCAGTAATCTCCCGTAACCTACATTCTTAAGACTGGATTTTTTGAGCCAAGTTTCCATTTTTTCCTTCTCTTCTACCAACCCCTCTTCCAATTCACTAATTTGTTCTTCTGCCTCATTTACGCTAGCCATTAAGAGCATCCAGTTTAGACTGCATTTGATTCATAGCATTTTTAATTTCTGCCAGATTGGCCCTCATTTCCACCCTTAGAGATTCTATATTCTTTTAATATTTTCATTAGTATTTTTTTCAAGCCCACACATCATCTTGAGTATTGTTACTCTGAATTCCATTTCTGACAATTTGGTTATATCCATATCCATTAGTTCTGTGGCAGAGGCCACAGGCTCTATCTTTTCTTTTTTTTTTTTTTTAAAGATTTTATTTATTTATTCGACAGAGATAGAGACAGCCAGCGAGAGAGGGAACACAAGCAGGGGGAGTGGGAGAGAAAGAAGCAGGCTCATAGCAGAGGAGCCTGATGTGGGGCTCGATCCCACAACACCGGGATCACGCCCTGAGCCGAAGGCAGACGCTTAACCGCTGTGCCACCCAGGCGCCCCGGCTCTATCTTTTCTTTGTTGGGAGGGATTTCTCCTCCTTGCCATTCTTTTTTTTTTTTTTAAAGATTTTATTTATTTATTTAACAGAGATAGCCAGTGAGAGAGGGAACACAAGCAGGGGGAGTGGGAGAGGAAGAAGCAGGCTCATAGTGGAGGAGCCTGATGTGGGGCTCGATCCCAGAACGCCGGGATCACGCCCTGAGCCGAAGGCAGGCGCTTAACCGCTGTGCCACCCAGGCGCCCCACCTCCTTGCCATTCTGATGAGGAGAAGTTGCGGGGATGTACAGAGCCCAGATTATTGACCAGGACCCAAGCAACGTGCACTTGTTTTATAGGGACTTTACGGATGTAGGCTTCTTGAGTTTTCAGGCTGCCTTCTGGGGGAGGGGTCTGCCACGCTGCTACTCAGGCAACCCTGTTTGGGTAGAGTTGCCCTGTCCCCTGCGAGGGGGGATGGGGATGGGCACAATGTGAACCGATTTTTCTGGGCTTTTGTTCTCTGGCGGCTTTCCCTGGCAGTTTTCTGTGACTCTTCTGAGAGTCAGAGCAGCAGTGGCCATATCCTAGCCTCTGTCTCAGAACAGAGAGATCTCAGTCTGCTCTCCACTGAGCTCTCCTGGCCACTTTAAGTCTGTTTCTGTTGGTGCTGCTAAAAACCCTGCAGCATCCCGGGTTGTACGCTCTACAGCCGCTCTCCCAGTCCTGGCTCCCAGGGCTGGCACGTCTCTGTCCTTTGTGGCTCTAACACCGCCAGCCACCCGTGGTTCCCTTGTGTGCTCCTGAGCTTCCTGTTTCAATGTGGTTCGAGTATGCACTCTGGAGTGCCAGTTTTCAGTTAGGTAGTGCGCGCTCCCAAGCTCCTGGTATCAGTCTAGTTCCAGTGAGCACCCCGAGCTCCAGTTTTTAGTCTGGTCATGCGCATATTCCTGAGCTCACAGTCTCAGTCTGCTTTCTGATGGGTGCTGGTCTGTGAATCTGGCCAGCTCCCCAGTGCAGGTGGCTACTGCTTCCCGGCGCCTGAGCGCAGAGGCTCCCTCCCCCTTCCGTTTATCTTCTGATATCTGTGCACGGATTCATGGCTCCCTGCTTTGTACCTTAATATTCAGTGCTGGAGATATTTGTTTGTAGAGATCCAGATGTATCTTCCTACGTTTTGGGCTGATTTCATGGGTGTTCAGTATGGTCTGGTAGTTATCCAGATCAATTCAGGGGACCATCTGAAAAAAGGTCCCCTACTCCTCCTCCATCTTTTTCTGGCCTCTCCTCTTCAGGATGCAGGCCATGGCGCTCCACTGGCCCTTCTGCTACTGAGCAACGGGTGCACCTGGGTCAGGGGCAGTTCCGGCGACAGGCTGGAGGCTGGCACCGCGGCAGGACCGCTCCAGTCCACATTCCCACAGATCCAAATAAGGGGACCACCTCATAAATATCTCTATGCATCAAATATGTTTTATATTAGTGACTAGTTTTCTTGGGTTATTTACATTTTAGGTTAATATAGGTTAATACATATTCATAGAATAATGAAAATGCATCTGTACAAGGTTATTCATTAACCCATTATTTATAATTGCAAAATATTCCAACACATTTAATAGTATAAGAGACTGGTGAGATAAATAAAGGTATATTTATGCCATATCATTATACCATATATTATTATATTAGTGGTTGAATAAATTAAGATAGATATATAGATAGATATAAATATATATGTAGATATATATATACACACACATACACACACACACAATACACACACACACACACACAGACACACACACCATGGTATAGTATAAATTATGGTATATCTATAGTATAAGAAAGATCTCAATAAGCTCACATTAAGACATTTCCAGCAGATAATATTAAGTTAAAAAAAAGTATCTACAGATAAAGACAGGAAATTAAGAAAAAATTTAAGAGAAAAAGGAGAGATACTTATGTTTACTAAATGAAACACAAGAAAGATATCAGAAAATATTGCTGATCTGAAGGGGTACCTGCACCTCAATGTTTATAGCAGCAATATCCACAATAGCCAAACTATGGAAAGAGCCCAGATGTCCATCAACAGATGAATGGATAAGAATATGTGGTATATATATACAGTGGAATATTACTTAGCCATCAAAGAGATGAAATCTTATCATTTACTATGACAGGGATGGAACTGGAGGGTATAATGCTAAGCAAAATAAGTAAATCAGAGAAAGACAATTATCATGTGATTTTACTCATATGTGGAATTTAAGAATGAAAACAGATGAACATAGGGGAAAGGAAGGAAAAATAAGAGGAAAACAGCAGGGGAGGCAAACCATAAGAGACTCTTAACTATAGGAAACAAACTGAGGGCTGCTCAGTTGAGGGGAGGTGGGTAGGGAGATAGGGTAAGTGGGTGATGGGCATTAAGGAAGGCCCTTGATGTAATGAGCACTGAGTGTTTTATGAACGGATGAATAACAGCTCTATATCAAACTAATGCTACACTATATGTTAACTAATTGAATTTAAATAGGTCATAGATAAATATGACTGTGCATGTGAATATGTATGTATAAAAGTGCACATGTATGTGTGGAAATTACTATGTGTGTATGTGTATACATATATGCATATGTGTATAGGTTTATGTATATGTGTGTATATGTATACATTCTGAGGAAAGTCCAACTCCAGGCCAAAATTCTGTGTGATCTTTCAGACCCCATGATCAATAACTACAAAGGCTTTATCTGGTGGTTGTCATGGGGAAAATATCACACCTCATACTACAATTGATGTACAGCCAAGGTACTGTAGACATTGGAGCCAATTGCAGTAATGGGGCAAGGTCCATTTGGGCTGGCCATATCTGCATTCTAGCTCAGGCACATCCATTTGGAAATGTCTGTATGAGGCAGGGGAGACCTCAGTTGAGGCATTATATTGTTCAGGCACTTCTACCTACACCATCTTATTGGATGGGCCTTCAAACCCTTTCTCTTGTTAAACTTATTAAGTGAAAGTGGTACCTTGTGAGGTATTACTACAGATCCCCTATTTCAGAGTTGCTGACAGTGGCCACTTTGCCTAAAGTGGGGGAGGAAAATGGGAAGGAATATAAAAAGATGTAAAAACTGAGACCACCTCCATCTTCAGCTGGGCACTATTTGGGCTCTGACAGTTTTGGCCCACACGTGATGAGTTCCTGGCACTAAAAACATGTATGACTATCTTTCCAGAGAGTATGATATCCTGGAGAACTATCCTGGTGACCTCCTGGGTAAACAATTAGCAAGTGAGAACAACAGATGACAAGATTGCTGACCAGACTCAGATTTCTAGATTCACTTGTGTCAATCATGTTGATTATCAAGCTCAATCAAACCTCTTCATAAGATCATGTGAATCCATCCACAACGCAATCCATAGCTTAACTGATAAATTTTAGGACATGGTAAAAGTGTGTGTGGCCTACATAAAAAACATTGGCCAATGGAGAGAATGTCCTGAAAATGGCAACTCTGCTGAATAATCCAGGCAATGGCCTTACAGAAGTCATCTTTGGATCTAGTTACCAAACAATGGGGTCTCTCAAAGGAACAAATTGGTGGGCTCTCTACCAACAACTCATAGTTAGTCATGAGCCATGAGGCTCCCATAAAGCACTAAGGTCTATATAGTGATGGCTACTAAGACTAATACAAGTGCTATTTCCTCCAAATATGCCAGTGAATCTTGAGACTTGGGTACTTTGCTTCCTTGATGAAGGAGATAATCTTGTAAAACTTTAGTGAGTGAGAGACCCTCCCTACTTTTACCCAGATCTCTAAGCTTTCAGAAATGAATATGACTAAAGGTTAGACATAGCCAAGAGTTCAAAGGTCAGAGTTCAAAGTAGTAAAAAATTACATTTCTTGGGCCTTTTGGATACTGGTGAACAAATTCCTGTGACCCCATAATCCCTGACGTAGGATAAGGAGGAAACAGAAAATTCTCTGAGTGGTCTGAAGCCACCAGGCCTCTTTTAAAGACCCAGGTATGGATGAATTTCTTTGGACCATCCACATTATTATGGCTTCTACTACTGAATATATTATTGGTACAAATGGACTTTCTATACCAACCAGCAATTGCATTAAACTTTGATTAGATTTGCTGAAGGTAGAGTATTTTGGTGGGGTATGTGGAAAATCATGACCTACCAAACTATTGGCATCTAGCATCATTATCTACCAAACACAATGTCAACAGCCTAGAGAATAAAAAGGAATAACTGCCCTCATTATTGAACGTTAAAAAGCCAAGAATGTCTGTAAATTATTTCTCCATTTAATAGTTCCACTTGGCCTATTGCAAGACCTCTGAATTATAGGCTTTAAATTGATTAGGGTTACATAAAGTGTCAATGCTGCCTTTGTCATTGGTGGTACCTGACATTATGACAGTTATAGAGGCTACTGTCCAAAGTGAAGGAACTTGGTAGGTTACAGTTGACATCACAAATGCCCATTTTAGCATCCCTCTCCATGCAGATGATCAGGATTAGTTTGTTGTATTTAGTATGAGTTGCATATACCACAAATGTCCTTCTACAACACTTCTTAAACTCCCTGTCTGTAATCAATGCATGGGTGACCTGGAAAAAGTCCCATTCCTAGAGGGAGTGCTATCTCTCCAATCTCTTGATGAAATCATCCTGGTACATCATTATTACCAATAAGATACAAGGACCTAAAACCAAAGTAAAATTTCTGGGTATGATCTATAAAAGGGCATAATGTATCATCCCAGAGAAACCAATTGTCATGCTTTTGGTCCTCTGTGCCCCCAAAATAAAAACAATCTGAACAGTTAGTAAGACTACTGAGATACTGCCATACACTCACAAGGATTAGAGAGCACTCATCTATCAGGTTACCATAAAGACTGCTAGTTTTGGCTGGGGCTTTACTGGACAGGATCACCAGAGGGTCCCCCAATTGACCATCTTAGATGCCCTTTTCCTGAACCCCTCTGATTTCCATTTATTGTTCCAGTTACAGATATCAGTAACATCTGTTTTTGCATGCTGGAGCATATAGCAGAAGGCCACTACCATAGGTCACAAGGCACTCCTTGGGCTTTGGGTCTGCAATCTGCCAGTTGTCTAAAAAGTGCATATCCTTTATGAGACAATTATTGGTCTGTTATTGACCTTGGTGAAAACTGAAAACATGACCTTGGTCATGTAATAATCTTCTGATAAGAAATTCCAACTAAAACATATTAATATATTTCCTTTTGTTCTCTAGTTATGTTAAGGTAGTCACAATTTTGGTGGTCAATGTTTAAAATTTCTATAAAATACATGCTCAAATATATATTCATGAACCAAAGAAAGTTCTCATGCATTTAATTTAAAACAATATAAAGTTATCTCTAACTATTATACTTACTACTGAGTATTTCCTCCATGGAAGTTTTTTGTTTTAATTGTACTTGGGTTTTTAACACTGAATCTTGATGTTTAAGCATAAGATTTTCATCTGGTACTTCATCAAGGACTACATAAAGAGACAAATTAATAAGAAAATAGATCTACCATGAAACCTCTAGATTTCAAATTTATAACAAGTGAATAGCAATATTTTCTCACATTTTTATAAAGTCATAAATAAATGATCATAATACTAGATCTAATATGAAAATACTGAGAACATTTTTAACAGGTGTGTATTGAAGTTGTCTCTTTATTTTATAAATGTTCCAGGCACCAGGTATGTTTATGTTAGACTCTAATTTTGTCAAGTTATTTATACTTTAGGTTAGTACATATTCATATACCAATCAATGAAAATGCATATGCACAAGGTTAGTCAATATAGCCTTATTTGTAATTGCGAAATATTCAAAATCTTCTAAGTATTCAAAAATAGGAGATTGGTTGAGTAAACTGATGTATATACCATAAACAATAGTACCTTCCACAATACATGCAAGTCAAACCATTATACTGTACACCTTAAATTTATACAATGATGTATGTTGATATTTTTCAATAAAACTAGAAAAATTGTATAGTACCAATTATGATAAATTATGTGTATATGTGGGTGTATAAACATATAATATATACAGTAATTAGGGGATATAATGTGGTACAAATAACTACATATAGTGATAAATTCCTCTTCTATCTGAGCTAATACCAACCCTTGCCTGATATCATTTTATGAGGAAATGAAACATTGATTGAAGCCCTGGTAGAGCTAGTGCCCTTTCATGTTTAGACTACTGCTTATATCATTTCAGTAAGTGAATAAAGGCTTAATTTTTACTTTTGATTTGGCTTGTTATCTTAAGTGACCTCCTTCGCACCTGGCAGCTTTCTCCTGGTGACAATTGATTACAAGCAGGTGGCTCAATTAAGCACAATGTCTTTCTGGAAAAGTAAAAATCATGAAGATCCTATGTTTGAGAGGTAACAGTGGTGCTTTTCTTAACCCCAGACTCTATTGGTCAAAATGCCTGGTGGGTAAAATAAGAGATCCAACAGGGTTTCTGAGAAATCTAGGGAAGCAATTCTTTGGCTAATACTATTGTCTTCTGATGATAGGATGAAAAATTGTCACATACTCTGTAAACTAAGTTGCACCCAATGTTTGTTTCTAGCTCTAATGAGGTCCTAGACAATGAAAGCCCACAACAGAGCAAGTTATTGAGACTTGTGGTTTAATTAAATGAATATAGAATTCTTTGAGGTTACTTTGTCCAGTGACCTAAAAAGACCTTAGGCTTGGGTTGCTTGCTCAATGATGAAGAAGGTAATCTCCTTAAACTTAATGAGGGTCAGTGGTACTTCGTGGGGGTACACCACTATAGCACTTTCCTTCAGAATATTCTGACCACAGAAAACTTGATCAAGGAGGCTGAGGGGAACACCCAACTTCTTCTTCTTCCTCAGTTGGGTGCTATTTGGGCTCTGACAGCTTTGGCCCATCCATGATGTGTTCCCTATGACTAAAATACATGCTTGGACCACTCCTGCAGAGGCACCAGCAGCACTGAAAACTACACTGGTGGGCTCTTGGTTCTATATTGAGACACAGAGAGGAGTGGATGATAAGATCATTAACAAGACTCTAGGTTCATTAATGCCATCCCTGCTGGTTATTGAACTCAGCTAAACCTCCTCATAAGGTCAGGTCAATTTTTCAGTGACATAATCCAGATCATAACTGAAAAATTCTTGGGCAGGAGAAAAGCAATTGCTAGTATAATAAGGAGAGACCATCAGATAGAGTGACATGAAAATGGATAATAATCCTGGAAGATTTGGGTAAGAGCTTTCCCAGAGATCTCTGAGTCTGGTTACTAAACACAGGAGTCAAAAGAAAAGATGAATGGGCTTTCCACTGAGAAACTCTTGGTTGAGGAGTATTTCATTAGGAGACAAACAGCAGCGCCTCTAGAGACTGCCCAGTGATGATCCCTCTATCTAAGACTAATGTTGTTTCTTCTCCCAGTGAATTATGAAATGAATCAAAAAGCACCGTTAACCTTTACTCAAACTTTTTGGCCTAAAAAAAAAAAAAGACTATGAAATAACAGTGTCCTTATGTCTACAGTGAGAAATGAAGGTTTTAGGCCGAAGTCAAAGTTTACAGTAGACACGGGGAAGAGCTACATTTCTTGGGTCCTTTGAATAGTGGTGCACAGGTAACTGTAACCCCCAAAATCTCTGGAATAAAAATGAGGAGGAAATTGATAATACTCACTGACTGAAGCCACCACCACCAAGACCCTTACCCAGACTTGACTATGGGTGGGTCCTTTGGGGCTTCTACATATCACCATTGTGATGGTGTCCACTCCTGAATGGATTATTGTTATAGGTGTAATGTATTGTCTATATGCATCTCTGAATGCATCCTCTGAAGGGAATTGCTGCAGCTAGGACCATTTTAATGGGGCATGTAGAAGAGTAAACTTACCAGACTACCAGCACCCAGTGCTTTTGTCTCTCAAAAACAGTATCAATTTTCTTGGGGATAAAAAGAAATAATTGTTCTTATTGCTGTGCTTAAGGATGCCAAAGTCCACCATATGGCTTTTGCACAAGGCCTTGGGTGCCTGAAAATAATTGTTTATCGGTGGCTCAAATATGTAGTACAGCCTTTGGCACTGGCATTACCTGACATTATAACTGCCATAGAGGTTATCGCCCAAGCTGATAAAAGTAGGTATGAAGTAATTCATATTCCAAATGTCCTTTTTTAGCATCCACATCCACACAGATGATCTGTATCAGTTTGTCTTATGTGTAATGGGTGGCAATAAACATTTAATGTTCTCGTACAAGGCCATGAACTTGAAAAAGTCCCACTTCTAGCTGGAGCACTATCCGTCCACTATATTGATGACATCTTCCACATGACCTAACAGGGACTGCATACCATGTTGACCCATATGGAGTAACATGGGTGGGTCATTAATACAGACAAGGGGACAGTGTGTTTCACTCCAGAGAAGTTCTAGTTATGCTCGGGCTCTTAGCTCCAATAAATACAATGGATGCCCAGAAATTGGTGGGACTCTTCAACTAATGGTGGTCACACATTCCCTATATAACTATCTTGATTGTGACACCCATCAATTAGATTACGAAAAAGACGGCTACCTTGAGTGGGGCATAACAACAGAATGCCCTGAAGGTTCTTCAACTAGCCACTTAGGCCACCCTTATCCTTGCCCCCTCTAATTTATTTTGAGTTATGCATCTCAGAAGCCTCTGTATGCCAACTGAAGCATGTTGGAGGGGCCTGTTGGGCTTCTGGACCCAATATCCTGTAGCTGACTGAAAGTAAACACCCTTTGAGAGACTATTGACTACTTATTTGGCTTTAGTGGACACTGAGCTCAAGGGCCATGCCATGAAATCATCTTATGACTAGACATCCCAAACAAATGTTAAATGGTTTCTGTCTTGTTTAATGATTTCATATTTTATTTATCTTTTTTTATTTTTTATATTTTATAATAATATTTTTTAATTATATTATGTTAGCCACCGTACAGTACATCCCTGGTTTTTGATGTAAAGTTCGATGATTCATTAGTTGCGTATAACACCCAGTGCACCATGCAATATGTGCCCTCCTTACTACCCATCACCAGCCTATCCCATTCCCCCACCACCCTCCACTCTGAAGCCCTCATTTTCTTTCTCAGAGTCCATAGTCTCTCATGCTTCATTCCTTCTTCTGATTATCCCCCCTTTCTTTATCCCTTTCTTCTCCTACTGATCTTCCTAGTTCTTATGTTCCATAGATGAGAGAAACCATATGATAATTGTCTTTCTCTGCTTGACTTATTTCGCTTAGCATTATCTCCTCCAGTGCCATCCATGTTGCAGCAAATGTTGAGAAATCATTCTTTTTGATAGCTGAGTAATATTCCATTGTATATATGGACCACATCTTCTTAATCCAGTCATCTGTTGAAGGGCATCTCGGCTCCTTCCATGATTTAGCTATTGTGGACAATGCTGCTATGAACATTGGGGTGCATATGGCCCTTCTCTTCACTACATCTGGATCTTTGGGGTAAATACCCAGTTGTGCAATGGCTGGATCATAGGGTAGATCAATTTTTAACTTTTTGAGCTTCTGGGCCTTTATTGGGTTGATGAGTGGGCCAATATTTGGTCAGTCTTCCTTGAATGAGAAGTCATGCTCTTTTGAAATCATGTCCAGGATTTCACTAGGATGTATGAGGTAAATGTACCCTTTTAGCCAAATAGACCAATCCTCAAGAGCCAATTCTAGTGTGTCAAAAGGGCATCTAGTCCTTTTGGATGGTGTCCTTTGTCTGGGCCCACTTAACTGCAAGACTCTCAATCCTCTCTCTGAGTAGGACATTTTTAAAAGTCATGAACTATACATTGGTGGCAGATATTTTTCTACTTTTTAAAAAATTCTTTTATTATGTTAGTCACCATACAGTGTATCATTAGTTTTTGATGTAGTGTTCCATGATTCATTGTTTGGAGTCACACCCAGTGCTCCATGCAATACTGCGGCCTCCTAATACCTCATCACGTGGGCTTGGGGCGCCTGAGGGTGGGTCAGTCATTAAGTGTCTGCCTTCGGCTCAGGGCATGATCCCAAGGTCCGATAGAGCCCTGCATCAGGCTCCTCTTCTCGCTGTGGAAGCCTGCTCTCCTCTCCCACTCTCCCTGCTTGTGTCCTTCTCTCGCAAATGGCCGTCTCCTCCTGTCAAATAAATAAATAAAATTTTAAAAAAATAAAATACCCATCACTGGGGCTAGCTCCATCCCCCCACCCCTTCCCCTAAAACCCCTTAGTTTGTTTCCCGTGAGTCCATAGTCTCTCATGGTTCATTTCCCTTTCTTTTTTTTTATTTTATAATAATTTTTTATTATGTTAGTCACCATACAGTACATCCCTAGTTTTTGATGTAATGTTCCATGATTCATTACTTGCTGTTTATCCCTCCTCATTCTCCTTTCCTTCCTTCTCCTACCTATCTCCCTGTTATTCTTATATGTTTCACAAATGAGTGAAACCATGAGATAACTATCTTCGTCTTTCTCTGCTTGACTTATTTCACCTTAGCATAAGGTGACAGATATTGAAACATTTTGGTAGTTAAGAAGAATACTAATAGTATATTGCAACTATTTCACATAAGTGTTAAATTAACTCGTGATCATCTTGCATGGGAAGTGGATACAGTAGAGGGCATTGGAGATGTTTCAGTCTGCTGCATACCAAGTTCCTTCAGTTTGGAAAGACTGTATGACAGTTAAGCAGTTTCAGGGAATCCCTTCAGTGCACAGAGCTGTGCTATAGTATTGAATCAAAATTAATTGAGTCACTATACACCCAGGTCCATGTGAAAGGTCAACTTAGTTATTAAAATGGGAAAAGAGTCTCATGGGAGAATTTTTTGCCTTCATTAGGTTCAGCAAATGAGAGTAGTTATTTATTTTCTTTCCAGGAATTTGTTTTGGGAGCTTTACACAGGTGCTAGTGTGATGCTTAGGTTTTGGTTGTTTTGC
Organism: Ursus maritimus; assembly: GCF_017311325.1. Taxonomy (NCBI): domain Eukaryota; kingdom Metazoa; phylum Chordata; class Mammalia; order Carnivora; family Ursidae; genus Ursus; species Ursus maritimus. The sequence continues at coordinate 4,616,977 of NW_024425675.1, forward strand.
AGTCTCTTACATGCCCCTATGTAAATGGCCCTAAAGATAGTAATTCTATCAGGGCCTGGGGCTGATAGAATTGGAAAATAGCTATAGAAATTCCTCTTTTATAGCATTATACATTTAGTAGGGGGCTATAAAAATGGAATTTTGTGCGTATGATACATTTATAGTAGTGTTTTATCAAGGGTGACTTTGGTGATAGCCTCAGATGAGAAATCAGAGAGTACTATCTCTTTCCCCCACTACCAGGCTTCAGAGTTATGGAGAACTATGGTCACCTATGCACCAGTATCCTAATGCCCCTCAGAAATGCAATTCCACCCCTCTTTTTGAATTCTCGACCTGGCATAGCATCCTCAGATTACCCCTGGTGACATAAGAGTCTTGGCCTACCACCTCCCTAATTTTGTTTTTATTTTTGAAAGCTGAGAGGTCTGAGTAAAATTTGTAGATGGTTCTTTGATTTTCTCAATGTCACTTGGAGGAGCAAAAGGAGACACTTGTATTAGTCAGGATCATCATAATTTGGACTTTAGTGGGGAGTGTGTTGGGACTCATGGCCTACTACATGGCCAGGAGATCTCTTTGGTGAAGAGTTCATTAATGTTTTCCTTGAGACCCTGCTTGTTGAGCAGCTAGTCCTAGGGATTTCAGAAACCCCTCACCAAATAGTTCAGGTGTAGGTGCCCAATTACCATTTTTAGGTTCTCTGTTCTACTGCCTCAACAATAATATCTTCTTGGAAGCCACTTTTTCCATGCTTGAAAATTTGTCAGTTAAGATCTGAATTGTGCCATGAACCAATTGACATAATACCTTATATGGAAGTTTAATTGAGTTAGGGTAACCAGTGAAGGTGGTCTGAGGAATCTAGGAAATCTGAGTCTGGTTAAAAATCATTATCCAAATCACTGTTCTCAATTCCATCTCGTAGACTAGACACACAGGGGGGCTCCTCACAGAGTCATTAGAGACCTTATAAGAGATGATTCAAATATGTTTTCCAGTGTCAGGGAACTCATAATGGTAGGTCAAAAATAATACCTTAAAGCCAAAATATTACCCTAAGGAAAGAGAATAGTCTCAGATGTCTTCATGTTCTTTCATCCCCCTTTTCCTCTATCTCCTTGGGCAATATGGGCACCGTCATAGCCCTCTGAATAAGGAGATCTGTAAGAAACTCCTACAGTGCCCCTCTCACTCACTAAGTTTAACATTTTAATCCCCCTTCTTTCATGAAGCGCAAAGTACCCAAGTTCCAGATCTCTTTGACTTGCTGGGCAAAGCAATCCCGTGGATTCTATCTTCTTTTTCATTAAAGTGTGGAGTCTTAGTAGCTCACTGAATCATAGGTTTCATTGGTTTTAGGGGCATGCTAGAGCTAACAGTAGTCACGTGTAACTCAGTATGGAGTGTCTCAAACTTTTTTTTGATCCATTAGTAGCCACAAAAACTGCTTCTTAGTTTTCTTTTCAGAGCCTATCTCGTTGTGTCCTCATTTGACTATTACGGGCATCTTGGTAGATGATGTAAAGGCTAAAGAAAAGACAAATTGAGTCAGTTTATTTGAGACTGTTTCCTATTCATATTACAGCTGTATGTAATTTTGTTTGTACCACATTATTGAACAAAAAATTTATACACAATATAGTGTATAGTGTATACCTTAGTTTTTTTCACCAATTCTCCTCTGCTTAAAACTTTTGTGATTGTGAATATTTTGGCTAATTTGCAATTGTTCCTAATGAATAACCTTGAATTCTTTTACATATGAATTTTTCTTTTTAGTTATATGATATATATATTAATTAAAAGCATAATATAATCCCAAGAAAACTAGAGACTACATACAGTATAACATTATATTTGAAACATCATAATAGATATGTTAGTGATACAGCTTCAACACACACCCACTAAAAATATTCTCACAATTTTCATGTCACATCTGGTATTATGGTAATTAGCTTATAACATTATTAAAATGAGAGAAAAATTTTGCTATGTATTTGTTATAAACTTTAAATCTAGAGATTTCACAGTAGATCTATTTTTTCTATTAAGAGACTAAATGAATCTCTTTTATGTAGCTCATGATGATGTACCAGACCAAAACCTATGCTTAAGCAACAAGATTCAGTGGCAAAACTTCAAATGCAAGTGCAGAAACAATTAACTTCCAGAGAAGAAAAACACAGGAGTAAGTGATATAATTATAGATAATTTTAGATTTTAAAATTTAAAAACTTAAAATTTTAAGAATTAATCTCATCAGACCTTTTTCTTTACTCATGAATATGTATTTGAGCATATAATAGCAATATAGAAAATTTAATCTTTGACTTAAAATATGAAATCAGAGCATGTTGTCGTGGCAGGGCCCAGGTGGAAGGGCAGTGGCACAAGGGACATTTTTCTCATGGTGCAGGCAAGCAGCACAGGAAGAGTTAAGATGGTGGAGGAGTAGGGGTCCTCTTTTTCAGCTGGTCCCCTGAGTCGAGCTGGATAGGTACCAGACCATCCTGAACACCCACGGAATCAGCCTGAGACACAGGAAGATACATCTGATCTCTACAAATGAACATCTCCAGTGCTGAGTATTGAGGTATGAAGTGGGAGCCTTGAATCTGTGCACAGATATTGGGAAGATAAACGGAAGGGGTAGGGAGCTGCTGCGTCGATGCCAGGAAGTGGTAGCCACCTGCACTGAGAGCGGGCAGGACTCATGGAGCGGCACCGCAGCGAGAGAGCAGACTGAGACCATGAGCTGGGGAATGCGCGTGACTGTCTGAGGGCCGGAGCTTCAGAGCCTACGAACCACACTGAAACAGAGCCCAGAGCACGCGGGGTGGCTGGCAGCTGGTGGTGTTAGGAAGCACAAAGGACAGAGACGTGCCAGTCCTGGAAGTGACGGCTGGGACGCTGGCTGTGAGGCGCACATCCCGGGATGCTGCAGGATTTAGCAGCACCAACAGAAACAGAGTTAAAGTGGCCAGAAGACCCCAGTGGAGAGCAGACTGCGATCCCTCTGTTCTGGAGACAGAGGCTGGGATTCAGCTACAGTGGCTCTGACTCTAGAAGAGGCACAGCAAGCCACCAGGGAAAGCTGCCAGAGAACAAAAGCCTGGAAATACCGCACACAGTGTGCCCATCCCCATCCCCCTCGCAGGGGCACACAGAGACTACCCAAACAGGGTTTCCTGAGTATCTGGGTGGCAGGCCCTCCCCCAGAAGGCAGGCTGAAAATCAAGAAGCCTACATCCCTAAGGTCCCTATAAAAACGAAAGTACACTGCCTGGGACCTGGTCAATAATTTGGGCTCTGGCAACCCCATAACCTCTCCTCATCAGAATAACTAGGAAGGAGAAATCCCCCCAGCAAAGAAAGACAATGAGTCTGTGGCCCTGCCACAGAACTAATGGATATGGATATAGCCAAATTATCAGAAATGGAATTCAGAATAACAATGGTCAAGATGATGTGTAGACTTGAAAAAATATTAACGAAAAATATTAACGAGATATAGAATCTCTAAGGGTGGGAAATGAGAGCTTATCTGTGAGGAAATTAAAAATTTATGAGCCAAAATGCAGTCAAAACTAGATGCTCTGACAGCCAGGGTGAATGAGGCAGGAAGAATAATAGGCAATTGGAGGATGGGTTGTAGAAGAGAAAGCTAAAACAGAAACTTGGCTCAAAAAACTGAATCTCGGGGCACCTGGGTGGTGCAGTCATTAAGCGTCTGCCTCTCGGCTCAGGTGTGATCCTGGCATTCTGGGATTGAGCCCCACATCAGGCTCCACCGCTAAGAGCCTGCTCTCTGCCTTTCACACTCCCCCTGCTGTGCTCCCTCTCTCACTGGCTGTCTCTCTGTCAAATAAATAAATAAATCTTGAAAAAATCCAACTCTCAAGAATGTAGATTATGGGATTACTGACTCAATGAATGTTCCAATGTCAGAAACATAGGTATCCCCGAAGGTGGAGAAAACAGGTCTAGAAGAGATATTTGAACAAATTGTAGCTGAAACTTCCTAATCTAGCAAAGGAAACAAGCATTCGTGTCCAAGAGGCAGAGAGGACCCTTCCCAAGCTCAACCTACGACAAACCTACACCACATCACGTCGTAGTCAATTCAAATATTAGATCCAAGGATACAGTATTGAAAGTGGCCAGGAAAAAGAAATTTCTCATGTACCAAAGCAAAGGTATCAGGATTACATCAGACCTGTCTACACAGACCTGGAATGAGAGAAAGGGTTGGGCGGATCATTTTTAAAGCTCTTTCAGAGAAAAACATGCAGCCAAGGATCCTTTATCCAGCAAGGCTGTCATTCAGAATTGATGGAGAGATAAAGACCTTGCAGAATCGCCAGTCACTGACCAATTTTGTAACCATGAAACCAGCCCTACAGGAGATATTAAGGGGAGTTCTATAAAAGTAAAAAGGCCCCAAGAGTGATACAGAACAGAAAGTCACAATCATAGAAACAAAAGACTTTACAGGCAACATGGCATCATTAAAAATAATACTCTCAATAATCACTCTCAATGTAAATGGCCTAAATGCTCACATAAATGACACAGGGTTGAAGATTGGATTAAAAGACATGACTCATCCAATGCTGTCTACAAGAGACTCATTTTGAACCTAAAGATACATCCAGACTGAAAGTGAAAGGATAGAATACCATCTTTCATGCCAATGGACCTCAAAAGAAAGCTGGGTAGCAAATCTCATATCAGACAGATTAGATTTTTAAGCTAAAGACTATAGTTAGAGATACAGAGGAGTACTATATTATTCTTAAAGCTTTGTATCCAACAAGTGGATATGACAATTATAAATATCTATGCCCCAACACGGAGCAGCAAGAATTCTCCCAAGCCAACTCTTAACCAGAATAAAGAGACATATAGATACTAAGATGTTAATATAGGGACATCAACACTCTGCTCTCAGCAATAGACAGATCACCTAGCAGAAAATCAACAAAGAAACAACAGCTTTGAATGCCATACTAGACAAGTTGGACCTCATGGATATATACAGAACACTACACCCAGAACAACTGAATACTCATTCTTTCGAATGCACATGAACTTTCTCCAGAATAGACCATGCTCTGGGTCACAAACAAGGTCTCAAACAATATCAAGAGACTGAGATTATTCCCTGCATATTCTCAGACCACAATGCTTTGAAACTGGAACTCAAATCACAAGGAAAAATTTGGAAGAAACTCAAACGCTTGGAAACTAAGAACCATCTTGCTCAAGAATGATTGGGTAAACCAGGGAATTAAAAAGGAGATTAAGGAATTTTTGGAGACCAATGAGAATGAAAACACATCGGTCCAAAACCTATGGGACACTGCAAAGGCAGTCCTAAGTGGAAAATACGTAGCCATCCAAGCCTCATTCAAAAGAACAGAAAAATCTAAAATGCAGTTTTTATATTCTCACCTCAAGAAGCTGGAGCTGGAACAGAAGAACAGGCCTAACCCATGCATGAGAAGGCAGTCAATCAAGATTAGAGCAGAGATCAATGAATTAGAAACCAGGAGCAGAGTAGAGCACATCAACAAAACTAGAAGCTGGTTCTTTGAAAGAATAAATAAGATCAATAAGCTACTGGCCAGACTTATTCAAAAGAATAAAGGACCCAAATTAATAAAATTATGAATGAAAGGGGAGAGATCATGACCAACACCAAGGAAATAGAAAGGATTATTAGAAACTTTTATCAACAGCTTTATGCTAATAAATTAAGCAATCTGGAGGAGATGGAGGCCTTCCTGGAAACCTATAAACTACCAAGACTGAAACAGGAAGAAATTGATTTTTTAAACATACCAATTCATTATGAAGAGATTGAAACAGTGATTAAAAACCTTCCAAAAAACAAAACGCCAGGGCCTGATGGATTCCCGGGGAATTCTACCAAACATTCAAAGAAGAAATAATACCTATTCTCCTAAAGCTATTTCAAAAATAGAAACAGAAAGAAAGCTACCAAACTCATTCTATGAGGCCAGTATTACCTTGATCCTCCAAACCGGCAAAGACCCCTTCAAAAATAGAATTACACTTGCTGCAACGTGATGGCACTGGAGGAGATAATGCTAAGCTTTAAATAAGTCTAGCAGAGAAGTTAAATTATCATATGATTTCTTCTATCTATGGAACATAAGAACAGGGAAGATCGGTAGGGAGAAGAAAGGGATAAAGAAAGGGATAATCAGAAGGGTGAATGAAGCATGAGAGACTATGAACTATGAGAAACAAATTGAGGGCTCAGAGGGGAGGGGGTGGGGCAAATGGGATAGACTGGTGATGGGTAGTGGGGAGGGCACATATTGCATGGTGCACTGGGTGTTATACTCAAATAATGAATCACTAATCTTACATCAGAAACCAGGGATGTACTGTATGGTGACTAAATAATATAATAAAAACATTAAAAAAAAAGAGAATTAGAGACCGATATCTTTGATGAATATGGACGCCTGCTCAATAAGATCCTATCTAATAGATCCAACAGTACATTAAAAGGATTATCCATCATGACCATAAGTGGGACTCATCCTGGGATGCAAGTGTGGTTCAATATTCACAAATTGATCAGTGTGATAGACCATATCAACAAGAAAAAGCCAAAAATCATATGATCCTCCAATAGATGCAGAAAAGCATTTGACAAAACACAGCATCATTTCTGATTAAAACCCTTCAGAGTGTAGGGATAGAGGGTACATTCCTCAATTTCATAAAAACATCTATGAAAAGCCTACAGCAAATATCATTCTCAATGGGGAAAAGCTGGAAGCCTTTCCCTTAAGATTAGGAACATGACAAGGATCCCCACTCCCCCTATTATTATTCAACATAGTACTAGAAGTCCTTTGAAACAGCAATCAGACAACAAAAAGGGATAAAAAGTATCCAAACGGCAAAGAAGAAGGCAAACTGTCTCTCTTCGGAGAACATGATACTCTCTATGAACACCCAAAAGAATCCACTCCAAACTACTAGAAGTTATAGAGCAATTCAGTAATGGAGAAAGACCTCATGAGACAGGAATCCATCAAAATCCTGGAGGAGAGCATAGGCAGCAACCCTACGACATCAGCCACAGCAACCTTTTTCATGACACATCTCCAAAGGCAAGAGAAACAAAAGATAAAATGAACATGTGGATCTTCATCAAGATAAAAGCTTCGATAGCTAAGGAAGCAGTCAAAAAACTAAGAGGCAGCTCCACAGAATGGGAGAAGATATTTGCAAATGACACTACAGATAAAAGACTGGTATGCAAGATCTACAAAGAACTTCTCAACCTCAATACACAAGAAACAAATAAACAAATCATAAAAATGGGCAGAAGATACGAACAGACACTTTTCCAATGAAGACATACAAATGGCTAATAGACACATGAAAAATGTTCAAATCATTAGCCATCAGGGAAATTCAAATCAAAACCACACTGAGATACCACCTCATGCCAGTTAGAATGGCAAAATTGGCAAGGCAGGAAACAACAAATGTTGGAGAGGATGTGGAGAAAGGGGATCCTCTTACACAGTTGGTGGGAATGCAATTTGTACAGCAACTCTGTAAAACAGTGTGGAGGTCCCCTTCT
>NW_024425675.1:4624625-4638371 GCF_017311325.1 Ursus maritimus
TGTTTCTTGTGTATTGAGGTTGAGAAGTTCTTTGTAGATCTTGCATACCAGTCTTTTATCTGTAGTGTCATTTGCAAATATCTTCTCCCATTCTGTGGGCTGCCTCTTAGTTTTTTTGACTGCTTCCTTGGCTATGCAGAAGCTTTTTATCTTGATGAAGTCCCACATGTTCATTTTATCTTTTGTTTCTCTTGCCTTTGGAGATGTGTCATGAAAAAGGTTGCTGTGGCTGATGTCGTAGAGGTTGCTGCCTATGCTCTCCTCCAGGATTTTGATGGATTCCTGTCTCACATCGAGGTCTTTCATCCATTACTGAATTGCTCTATAACTTCTAGTAGTTTAGGAGTGGATTCTTTTGGGTGTTCCATAGAGAGTATCATGTCATCTCCGAAGAGAGACAGTTTGCCTTCTTCTTTGCCGATTTGGATACTTTTTATCCCTTTTTGTTGTCTGATTGCTGTTTCAAGGACTTCTAGTACTATGTTGAATAATAATGGCGAGAGTGGGGATCCTTGTCATGTTCCTAATCTTAAGGGAAAGGCTTCCAGCTTTTCCCCATTGAGAATGATATTTGCTGTAGGCTTTTCATAGATGGTTTTTATGAAATTGAGGAATGTACCCTCTATCCCTACACTCTGAAGGGTTTTAATCAGGAAATGATGCTGTGTTTTGTCAAATGCTTTTTCTGCATCTATTGAGAGGATCATATGATTTTTGGCTTTTTTCTTGTTGATATGGTCTATCACACTGATCAATTTGTGAATATTGAACCACACTTGCATCCCAGGATGAGTCCCACTTGGTCATGATGGATAATCCTTTTAATGTACTGTTGGATCCTATTAGATAGGATCTTATTGAGAATTTTGGCGTCCATATTCATCAAAGATATCGGTCTCTAATTCTCTTTTTTTTTAATGTTTTTTTATTATATTATGTTAGTCACCATACAGTACATCCCTGGTTTCTGATGTAAAGTTCGATGATTCATTATTTGAGTATAACACCCAGTGCACCATGCAATATGTGCCCTCCTTACTACCCATCACCAGTCTATCCCATTGCCCCACCCCCTCCCCTCTGAAGCCCTCAATTTGTTTCTCATAGTTCATAGTCTCTCATGCTTCATTCACCCTTCTGATTATCCCCCCCTTTCTTTATCCCTTTCTTCTCCTACCGATCTTCCTAGTTCTTATGTTCCATAGATGAGAGAAATCATATGATAATTGTCTTTCTCTGCTAGACTTATTTCGCTTAGCATTATCTCCTCCAGTGCCATCCACGTTGCAGCAAGTGTAATTCTATTTTTGAAGGGGTCTTTGCCCGGTTTGGGGATCAAGGTAATACTGGCCTCATAGAATGAGTTTGGTAGCTTTCTTTCTGTTTCTATTTTTTGAAATAGCTTTAGGAGAATAGGTATTATTTCTTCTTTGAATGTTTGGTAGAATTCCCCGGGAATCCATCAGGCCCTGGCGTTTTGTTTTTTGGAAGGTTTTTAATCACTGTTTCAATCTCTTCATAATGAATTGGTATGTTTAAAAAATCAATTTCTTCCTGTTTCAGTCTTGGTAGTTTATAGGTTTCCAGGAAGGCCTCCATCTCCTCCAGATTGCTTAATTTATTAGCATAAAGCTGTTGATAAAAGTTTCTAATAATCCTTTCTATTTCCTTGGTGTTGGTCATGATCTCTCCCCTTTCATTCATAATTTTATTAATTTGGGTCCTTTATTCTTTTGAATAAGTCTGGCCAGTAGCTTATTGATCTTATTTATTCTTTCAAAGAACCAGCTTCTAGTTTTGTTGATGTGCTCTACTCTGCTCCTGGTTTCTAATTCATTGATCTCTGCTCTAATCTTGATTGACTGCCTTCTCATGCATGGGTTAGGCCTGTTCTTCTGTTCCAGCTCCAGCTTCTTGAGGTGAGAATACTTGAAACTGCATTTTAGATTTTTCTGTTCTTTTGAATGAGGCTTGGATGGCTACGTATTTTCCACTTAGGACTGCCTTTGCAGTGTCCCATAGGTTTTGGACCGATGTGTTTTCATTCTCATTGGTCTCCAAAAATTCCTTAATCTCCTTTTTAATTCCCTGGTTTACCCAATCATTCTTGAGCAAGATGGTTCTTAGTTTCCAAGCGTTTGAGTTTCTTCCAAATTTTTCCTTGTGATTTGAGTTCCAGTTTCAAAGCATTGTGGTCTGAGAATATGCAGGGAATAATCTCAGTCTCTTGATATTGTTTGAGACCTTGTTTGTGACCCAGAGCATGGTCTATTCTGGAGAAAGTTCCATGTGCATTCGAAAAGAATGAGTATTCAGTTGTTCTGGGGTGTAGTGTTCTGTATATATCCATGAGGTCCAACTTGTCTAGTATGGCATTCAAAGCTGTTGTTTCTTTGTTGATTTTCTGCTTAGGTGATCTGTCTATTGCTGAGAGCAGAGTGTTGATGTCCCCTATATTAACATCTTAGTATCTATATGTCTCTTTATTCTGGTTAAGAGTTGGCTTGAGTATCTTGCTGCTCCCGTGTTGGGGGCATAGATATTTATAATTGTCATATCCACTTGTTGGATACAAACTTTAAGAATAATATAGTATCCTCTGTATCTCTAACTATAGTCTTTAGCTTAAAATCTAATCTGTCTGATATGAGATTTGCTACCCAGCTTTCTTTTGAGGTCCATTGGCATGAAAGATGGTATTCTATCCTTTCACTTTCAGTCTGGATGTATCTTTAGGTTCAAAATGAGTCTCTTGTAGACAGCATATGGATGAGTCATGTCTTTTAATCCAATCTTCAACCCTGTGGCATTTATGTGAGCATTTAGGCCATTTACATTGAGAGTGATTATTGAGAGATATTATTTTAATGATGCCATGTTGCCTGTAAAGTCTTTGTTTCTATAGATTGTGACTTTCTGTTCTGTATCACTCTTGGGGCCTTTTTACTTTTATAGAACTCCCCTTAATATCTCCTGTAGGGCTGGTTTCATGGTTACAAAATTGGTCAGTGACTGGCGATTCTGCAAGGTCTTTATCTCTCCATCAATTCTGAATGACAGCCTTGCTGGATAAAGGATCCTTGGCTGCATGTTTTTCTCTGAAAGAGCTTTAAAAATGTCCGCCCAACCCTTTCTCTCATTCCAGGTCTGTGTAGACAGGTCTGATGTAATCCTGATACCTTTGCTTTGGTACATGAGAAATTTCTTTTTCCTGGCCACTTTCAATACTGTATCCTTGGATCTAATATTTGCGAATTGCACTACGACGTGATGTGGTGTAGGTTTGTCGTGGTTGAGCTTGGGAAGGGTCCTCTCTGCCTCTTGGACACGAATGCTTGTTTCCTTTGCTAGATTAGGGAAGTTTCAGCTACAATTTGTTCAAATATCTCTTCTAGACCTGTTTTTCTCCACCCCTTCGGGGATACCTATGTTTCTGACATTGGAACATTCATTGAGTCAGTAATCTCCCATAATCTACATTCTTGAGATTGGATTTTTTTTCAAGATTTTATTTATTTATTTGACAGAGAGACAGCCAGTGAGAGAGGGAGCACAGCAGGGGGAGTGTGAAAGGCAGAAGCAGGCTCTTAGCGGTGGAGCCTGATGTGGGGCTCAATCCCAGAATGCCAGGATCACACCCTGAGCCGAAGGCAGACGCTTAATGACTGCACCACCCAGGTGCCCCGAGATTCAGTTTTTTTGAGCCAAGTTTCTGTTTTAGCTTTCTCTTCTACTAACCCATCCTCCAATTTGCCTATTCATTCTTCTGCCTCATTCACCCTGGCTGTCAGAGCATCTAGTTTTGACTGCATTTGGCTCATAGAATTTTTAATTTCCTCCAGATAAGCTCTCATTTCCACCCTTAGAGATTCTATATTCTCGTTAATATTTTCGTTAATATTTTTTCAAGTCTACACATCATCTTGACCATTGTTATTCTGAATTCCATTTCTGATAATTTGGCTATATCCATATCCATTAGTTCTGTGGCAGAGGCCACAGACTCATTGTCTTTTCTTTGCTGGGGGGGATTTCTCCTTCTCGTTATTCTGATGAGGAGAGGTTATGGGGTTGCCCAGAGCCCAAATTATTGACCAGGTCCCAGGCAGTGTGCACTCGTTTTATAGGGACCTTAGGGATGTGGGCTTCTTGATTTTTCAGCCTGCCTTCTGGGGGAGGGGCCTGCCACCCAGATACTCAGGAAACCCTGTTTGGGTAGTCTCTGTGTCCCCTGCGAGGGGGGATGGGGATGGGCACACTGTGTGCCGGTATTTCCAGGCTTTTGTTCTCTGGCAGCTTTCCCTGGTGGCTTGCTGTGCCTCTTCTGAGAGTCAGAGCCACTGTAGCTGAATCCCAGCCTCTGTCTCAGAACAGAGGGATCGCAGTCTGCTCTCCACTGGGGTCTTCTGGCCACTTTAACTCTGTTTCTGTTGGTGCTGCTAAATCCTGCAGCATCCCGGGATGTGCGCCTCACAGCCAGCGTCCCAGCCGTCACTTCCAGGACTGGCACGTCTCTGTCCTTTGTGCTTCTAACACCACCAGCTGCCAGCCACCCCCGCGTGCTCTGGAGCTCTGTTTCAGTGTGGTTCGTGGGCGCTCTGAAGCTCCGGCCCTCAGACTGGTCACGCGCATTCCCCAGCTCATGGTCTCAGTCTGCTCTCTCGCGGGTGCCGCTCCATGAGTCCTGCCCGCTCTCCAGTGCAGGTGGCTACCACTTCCTGGCATCCGAACGCAGCAGCTCCCTACCCCTTCCGTTTATCTTCCAATATCTGTGCACAGATTCAAGGCTCCCCGCTTCATACCTCAATACTCAGCACTGGAGATGTTCATTTGTAGAGATCCAGATGTATCTTCCTGTGTCTCAGGCTGATTCCGTGGGTGTTCAGGATGGTCTGGTACCTATCCAGCTCGACTCAGGGGACCAGCTGAAAAAGAGGACCCCTACTCCTCCACCATCTTAACTCTTCCTGTGCTGCTTGCCTGCACCATGAGAAAAATGTCCTTGTGCCACTGCCCTTCCACCTGGGCCCTGCCCCACGACCCAGCATGCTCTGATTTCATATTTTAAGTCAAAGATTAAATTTTCTATATTGCTATTATATGCTCAAATACATATTCATGAAGTAAAGAAAAAAGGTCTGATGAGATTAATTCTTAAAATTTTAAGTTTTTAAATTTTTAAAATCTAAAATTATCTATAATTATATCACTTACTCCTGTGTTTTTCTTCTCTGGAAGTTAATTGTTTCTGCACTTGCATTTGAAGTTTTGCCACTGAATCTTGTTGCTTAAGCATAAGGTTTTGGTCTGGTACATCATCATGAGCTACATAAAGAGATTCATTTAGTCTCTTAATAGAAAAAATAGATCTACTGTGAAATCTCTAGATTTAAAGTTTATAACAAATACATAGCAAAATTTTCTCTCATTTTAATAATGTTATAAGCTAATTACCATAATACCAGATGTGACATGAAAATTGTGAGAATATTTTTAGTGGGTGTGTGTTGAAGCTGTATCACTAACATATCTATTATGATGTTTCAAATATAATGTTATACTGTATGTAGTCTCTAGTTTTCTTGGGTTATTTATGCTTTAAATTAATATATATTCATATAACTAAAAGAAAATTCATATGTAAAAGAAGATTCAAGGTTATTCATTACAGAACAATTGCAAATTGCAAATATTCACAATCACAAAGTTTTAAGCAGAGGAGATTGGTGAAAAAAACTAAGGTATACACTATACACTATATTGTGTATAAATTTTGTTCAATAATGTGGTACAAACAAAATTACATACAGCTGTAATATGAATGAAACAGATCTCAATAAACTGACTCAATTGTCTTTTTCTTTAGCCTTTGACTCATCTACCAAGATGCCCAATGAGTCAAATGAGAGACACAACAGATAGGCTCTGAGAAAACTAGAGAAGCAGTTTTGTGGCTACTAATGGATCAAAAAAAAAGTTTGAGACACTCCATACTGAGTTACACAGTGACTACTGTTAGCTCTAGCATGCCCCTAAAACCAATGGACAACCTATGATTCAGTGAGCTACTAAGACTCACACTTTAATGAAAAAGAAGATAGAATCCCAAGGATTGCTTTGCCCAGCAAGTCAAAGAGATCTTGGGACTTGGGTACTTTGCCTTCATGAAGAAGGAGGTAAATGTTAAACTTAGTGAGGGAGAGGGGCACACTGTAGGGTTTCTTACAGATCTCCTTATTCAGAGGGCCTTGACAGTGCCCATATTGCCCAAGGAGATAGAGGAAAAGGGGGATGAAAGACATGAACATCTGAGACTATTCTCTTTCCTTAGGGTAATATTTTGGCTTTGGGTATTATTTTGACCTACCCATTATGAGTTCCCTGACACTGGAAAACATATTTGAATCATCTCTTATAGAGTCTCTAATGACTCTGTGAGGCCCCCTGATGGTCTCTAGGGTCACAGATGGATGAGAACAGTGATTTGATAAGATTTTTAACCAGACTCAGATTTCTAGATTCCTCCAGACCACCTTCACTGGTTACCTAACTCAATTAAACTTCCTTATAAGGTAATGTCAATTGGTTCATGGCACAATTCAGATCTTAACTGACAAATTTTCAAGCATGGAAAAAGTGGCTTCCAAGAAGATATTATTGTTGAGGCAGTGAACAGAGAGACCTAAAAATGGTAATTGGGCACCTACACCTGAACTATTTGGTGAGGGGTTTTCCTGAAGAAATCCCTAGGACTAGCTGCTCAACAACAGGGTCTCAAGGAAAACATTAATGAACTCTTCACCAAAGATCTCCTGGCCATGTAGTAGGCCATGAGTCCCAACACACATCCCCACTAAAGTCCAAATTATGATGATCCTTGACTAATACAAGTGCTCTCCCCTTTGCTCCTCCAAGTGACATTGAGAAAAATCAAAGAACCATCTACAAATTTTACTCAGACCTCTCAGCTTTCAAAAATAAACAAAATTAGGGAGGTGGTAGGCCAAGACTCTTATGTCACCAGGGTAATCTGAGGATGTATGCCAAGGTCAGAATTCAAAAGAGGGGTGGAATTGCATTTCTAGGGGCATTAGGATACTGGTGCATAGGTGACCATGATCTCCATAACTTCTGAAGCCTGGTAGTGGGGGAAAGAGATAGTACTCTCTGATTTCTCATCTGAGGCTATCACCAAAGTCACCCTTGGTCAAACACTACTATAAATGTATCACGCCACCAAAAAAATTCCATTTTTATAGCCCCCCCTACTAAATGTATAATGCTATAAAAGGAATTTCTATGTGTACCCCCATTCACATTCAGCCCCAGGCCCTGATAGGAATTACTATCTTTAGGGCCATTTACATGGGGCATGTAGAAGACTGCAAACAACCAAACTAAACATCACCTAGCACCTGTGTCTCCCAAAACAAATTCCTGGGAAAGAAAATAAATAACTACTCTCATTGCTGAACCTAATGAAGCAAAAATTCTCCATGAGACTCTTTCCCATTTTAATAACTAAGTTGACCTTTCACATGGACCTGGGTGTATAGTGACTCAATTAATTTTGATTCAATACTATAGCACAGCTCTGTGCACTAGGGGTACCTGAAACTGTAACTGTCATACAGTCTTTTCCAAACTGAAGGAACTTGATATGCAATGACTGACATCTCCAATGCCCTCTACTGTATCCCACTTCATGCAAATGATCACAGTTAATTTAACCTTATGTGAAATAAGTTGCAATATACTATTAGTATTCTTCATATAACTACCAAAATGTTTCAATATCTGTCACCTTATGCTAAGTGAAATAAGTCAAGCAGAGAAAGACAATTATCATATGGTTTCACTCATTTGTGAAACATAAGGAATAGCAGGGAGATAGGTAGGAGAAGGAAGGAAAGAATGAAGGAGGGGTAAACAGCAAGTAATGAATCATGGAACATTACATCAAAAACTAGGGATGTACTGTATGGTGACTAACATAATAAAAAATTATTATAAAAAAAAAAGAAGGGGAAATGAACCATGAGAGACTATGGACTCTGGGAAACAAACTAAGGGTTTTAGAGGGGAAGGGGTGGGGGGATGGGCTAGCCCAGTGATGGGTATTTTTTTTTAAAGATTTTATTTATTTATTTGACAGAGAGAGAGACAGCCAGCGAGAGAGGAAACACAAGCAGGGAGAGTGGGAGAGGAAGAAGCAGGCTTCCCAGCGGAGCAGGGAGCCTGATGCAGGGCTCTATCCCAGGACCTTGGGATCATGCCCTGAGCCGAAGGCAGACACTTAATGACTGACCCACCCAGGCGCCCCAAGCCCAGTGATGGGTATTAAGGAGGGCACGTATTGCATGGAGCACTGGGTGTTATACTCAAACAATGAATCATGGAACACTACATCAAAAACTAATGATACACTGTATGGTGACTAACATAATAAAAAATTTTTTTAAAAAGTAGAAAAAATATCTGCCACCAATGTATAGTTCATGACTTTTAAATGTCCTACTCCCAGAGAGAGGATTAGTCTTTAGTTAAGTGGGCCCAGACAAGGACACCATCCAAAAAGGACTAGATGCCCTTTTGACACACTAGTGGCTCTTGGATGGTCTATTTGTACAAAAAAGGGTACATTT
Source organism: Ursus maritimus (assembly GCF_017311325.1). Taxonomy (NCBI): domain Eukaryota; kingdom Metazoa; phylum Chordata; class Mammalia; order Carnivora; family Ursidae; genus Ursus; species Ursus maritimus. The sequence goes on from NW_024425675.1 coordinate 4,633,271, forward strand.
ACCTCATATCCTAGTGAAATCCTGGACATGATTTCAAAAGAGCATGACTTCTCATTCCAGAGGAGAAGACTACCAAATATTGGCCCACTCATCAACCCCAATAAATAAAGGCCCAGAAATTAGTGGGACTCTGACTATTTGCACTCTCATTTTCCCTGTGTGGGGTCCTTGATGATACAATCTATAAGATTACCAAAAATGTTGCTTACTTTTAGTAAGGATACAACTAAGAGGATGACCTAAAGACCCCCCAATAGGCCTCTTAGGCAGCCCTTCCCCTATACTCTTTTGATCCCTATTTCAGGTTTGAATTACAGATCTCAGAAACATCTGTATACCAATTGGAGTCTATGGCAGAAGGCCACTGCTACAGGTCAAAGGCATCCATTGGGCTTTTGAACCTGTAATTACCTGGAGTTGGCTGAAAGGCACACTACTTTGGAGAAACAATTATTCACCTGTTTGGGGCCCTGGGAAATTCTGAGTGCTTGTCTTGTGGTCATAAAATGATATTAAGACCAGAAATTCCAACCAAAGGATAGCAATGGTTTTGCTTTTTTTTCTAGCTATCTTGGGGTATTCATATTTTAGTAAAAATGTAAATTTTCTATAAATATATGTTCAAATACATATTCATGAACAAAAATAAAATGATCTAATTTAAGATAAAGTTATTTGTAATTTTATACTTACTACTAAGTCTTTCCTTTTTGTGAGTTTGTTTCTTCACTTGAATTTCTGATATTGACATTGAGTCCTGATGTTCAAGCATATGATTTTCATCTGTTATTTCATCCTGAACTACATAGAGAAGCATTTAGTCAACTAAATAAAAAAGACATGTATTGTGAAATCCCTAGGTTTTAAATTTATAGCAAGTATACATCAGCATCTTCTCTCATTTTTATAAAGTTATAAGTAAATTACCATAATGCTAGATCAGATATAAAAACTGAGAGAAGAGTTTTAATGGGTGTGTGTAGAAGGCATTTTATCATATCATTAATATTCCTAGGCTTTAAGTGTGTTTTATATTAGTCTCTAGTTTTCTTAGTTTTATAATGTTTTCAGTTAATATCTATTCATAGACTGAACAATGAAAACACATATACAAAGATTATTTATTCTAGCATATTTGTAATTGCAAAATACTCAAAACCACCTAAATGTACAAGTGTAGGAAATTGATAGACTAAAGTAGATAAACTATGATAATATAAACTATGGATATAATGTGGTACTAACAGCTGTACACACGAGTATAGAAGGAATGCTATAGATCCCTACAAACTGACTTGATGGTATTTCTAGGAAATGATGTTTACTGGAAAAGAACCTGAAACAGAAAATATCTAGCAGGAGAAGAAAGGGAAGAAGAAGGGGGGGGGGTAAAGAGAAGGGGGGAATGAACCATGAGAGATTATGGACTCTGGGAAACAAACTGAGGGCTTCAGAGGGGAGGGGGGTGGGGGAATGGGATAGGCTGGTGATGGGTATTAAGGAGGGCACATATTGCATGGTGCACTGGGTGTTATATGCAAATAATGAATCATGGAACACTACATCAAAAACTGGGGATGTACTGTGTGGTGACTAACATAATATAATAAAAATATTATTAAAATAAAATAGTATGCTATCTTCTAAGTAAGAAAGAAAGGGAAATGGAGGGGGATGAAGAGAGATACATTCTACTTACCTTTACAAAATGAAACACAGGAAATACAAACCAGAAAACGAGATATTTGGTCACTAAAAAGTCACTGTAGACACTGATAGCTGAGTTGTATTCAGTGACTATTGTTAGTTCTAAGCATGTCTCAGGCACTAATGGATAGGCTATGACACAGCAAGTTTTTGAGACTCATATTTAATGAGTTGCTTTAAACTTGTTGCTTTACCAGAAAGTTGAAGAGACAATAGACTTGGGTAGTGGGCCTCCAACCATAAAGCAAGTAATCTTGTTAACTTAGCTCAGGACAGTGGCAACTTGTTGGGTGTGTCACAACAGATACACTGTTTCTGAAGTCCCTAAAAGCACCCACTTTGCCCAAGGAAGACAGGGGGACAGGGTGAAGAAAAGACACACAAATACCTGAGACACTCTCCTTCTACTGGCTGCCATTTGGTTTCTGAAAAGTTTGGCCCACCCAAGATGTGTTCCCTGCCACTGAAAATAGTATCTAGTTACTCAACAATGGAGTCTCCAGGAGGAAATGGATGGATTTTCCACTAAGAATCTTCTGGCCAGCGGGTAGTGTGCCATGAGGGGCCAACACACAGCCCCATAAGAATCAAAATGATGGGGACAACTGGGTGGCTCATTCAGTTAAGCATCTGACTTTTGATCTCAGCTCAGGTCTTGATCTCAGGGTCATGAGTTCATGCTGGGTGTGAAGCGCACTTAAGAAAAAAAAGAATCAAACCAGTGATCTTAACACGAGTCAGAGAACTCTGCCTACATTTACCCAGAGCTCTTGGCTTTCAAAAATAAGTAAGACTGGGAGCAGGCCAAGATCTCTCTATTTCCCCTGGCATGTGAAGATGTATGCCTTTGAGTTCAAAGAGGTGATGAGGAGAAATTACATAACTTGGGCCATTTGGATTCTAGTTGATGAATAACTGTGATTGCCACAATTCTGACCCAGGGTAATAGGAAGCAATTAATGCTATCTGGCCCTGTCTGAGACCTGACTATGGATGTCTCTTTGGGGCACCATAAGCCTCCATTTTTATAACTTCCGCTACTAAATATATTACTAAAATAGATATATTTTCTATGTGAACTCCAACTGGGATCAGCCCCACGCCCTAATGAGCATTGCTGCATATAGGGTCATTTTAGTGAGGCATGTGGAAGACTATAAACCTACTAGACTACCAATATCTAGAGATTGCCTCCAAAACCAACTATGTAAGGGAGAAAAAAAAATTATCCTCAGTGCTGAGTTTAACTAAGCCAAAGATCTCCATGAGACTATTTCATCATTTGATAACTAAGTCAACCTGTGCATATAGCCTTGGGTGCTTATAGACTCAATTAATTATAGGCAGCTTAAATAATGAAACAGCCTAGGACACTGATGTTACCTAACATTGTGACTGCCATAGAAGCTATTGTCCAAGCTAAGGGAAATAGGCATTGAAGTAATTCACATTCCAAATGCTGTTTTTAGCATCCACAACCATACAGATGATCAGAATCAGTATCCCTTTTATGTGATGGGTTTCAATACACCTTGAATGTCATTCCACAAGGCTATGAACAAGAAAAAGTCCCACTCCTATATGGAGCACTATCATTCCACTATATTGATGACATCCTTCTGGTTGGCCTAGTCAAAGGCACTACCCAACAAGGACTAGATGCTGTGTTGACCCACTTTCAGCAACACAACTGGGTCATTAATATGGACATAGTACAAGGACCTATACCCAAGTGAAATCCCTGGACTGGAGCAATATGTCTCATTTTAGGAGACAACTTCCAAATGCATGTCCCTCTCAGTCCCAACAAATACAAAAGAGGGCTGAAAATTTGTGGGACTATCCTGACTGGCACTCTCATATTCCCTTCCATGGGATCCTGAAGGCAACCATCTATTGAGTTACCAAAAAAGCCTCTACATTTGAGTGGATTTCAACCAACAAAATGCTCTGGAAGTCAAAACAGACCTCCTAGGCCTCTCCGATTGCATTTGAGTTATAGGTCTCAGCAACTTCTTTTTACCAGTTGGAGTCTTTTGGAAGAGGGCAACTGCACAGGACAGTGGATTAATTAGGCTTCTGGACGCCTAACTACCTGGAGCTGACTGAAAGTTACAGACCCTTTGAAAGAATTATTGGCCTGTTTTTGACTTTGGTAGATACTTAGGGCATGACCCATGGCTGTGAAATAGTATTATAGCCAGAAATACTAACCTTAAATTATGATTACTTTAGCTTTTGTTCTATAGTTATTTTAAGACATTTATACTTTAGGTCAAAGTGTTAATTTTCTATAAAATACAGATTTATGATTCAAAGAAAAAATCTTTGGAAGCAATTAATTAAAAATAATTTAAGATTATAATTATTATCCTTACTAGTATATCTTTACTCTCTAGAAATTCTTTGTTTCTTTACTTGTATTTGGGTTTCTGATATTGATTCAAGATTCTTAAGCATTAGATTTTCATCTGGTGTTTTATCATGAGCTACATAAGAGATATATTGTGTACACTAAATGAAAAAAAATGGTTCTATTATGAAATCTCTATAATTTAAATTTATAAAAAACATACAGCAAGATTCTCATTGTTATGAAGTTATAACTAATTACCATAATTCCAGGTCTGACAAGATTACTGTGAAAATAGTTTTATTTTATTTTTTAATAATAATTTATTATGTTATGTTAGTCACCATACAATACATCCTTAGTTTTTGATGTAGTGTTCCATGATTCATTATTTGCATATAACACCCAGTGCTCCATGCAATACGTGCCCTTCTTAATACCCATCACTGGCCTATCCCAATCCCCCATCCCCCTCCCCTCTGAAGCCCTCAGTTTGTTTCTCAGAGTCCATAGTCTCTCATACTTCATTCCCCCTTCTGTTTACCCCCCTTCATTCTTCCCTTCCCCCTTCCTTTTTCCACCGATCTTCCTGCTATTTCTTATGTTCCGTAAGTGAGTGAAACCATATGATAATAGTCTTTCTCTGCTTGACTTATTTCACTTAGCATAATCTCCAGTCCTGTCCATGTTGCTGCAAATGTTGGGTAATCGTTCTTTCTGATGGTTGAATAATATTCCATTGTATATATGGACCACATTTTCTTAATCCATTCATCTGTTGAAGAGCATCTCTGCTCCTTCCACAATTTAGCTATTGTGGACAATGATGCTATGAACATTGGGGTGCATATGGCCCTTCTCTTCACTACATCTGTATCTTTGGGGTAAATACCCAGTAGTGCAATTGCTGTGTCATAGGGTAGCTCTATTTTTAACTTTTTGAGGGACCTCCACACTGTTTTCCAAAGTGGCTCTACCAACTTGCATTCCCACCAACAGTGTAAGAGGGTTCCCCTTTCTCCACATCTTCTCCAACATTTG
>NW_024425675.1:4638381-4655619 GCF_017311325.1 Ursus maritimus
TGTTTCTTGCCTTGTCAATTTTTGCCATTCTAATTGGTGTAAGGTGGTATCTCAACTGTCTCTCTTTGCAGATGACATGATACTGTATATGGAAAACCCAAAAGACCCCACCCCCAAATTACTAGAATTTATAGAGCAATTAGTAATGTGGCGGGATACAAAATCAATGCTCAGAAATCAGTTATATTTCTATACACAAACAATGAGATTTAAGAAAGAGAAATTAGGGAATCGATTCCATTTACAATAGAACCAAAAATCATACAATATCTCAGAATTAACTTAACCATAGAGGTAAAGGATCTAATTTTAGAAACTACAGATCACTCTTGGAAGACATTGAAGAAGACACAAAAAGATGGAAAAATATTCCATGCTCATGGATCACTGTTGAAAAGGAAAAACAAAGCTGGGGGCATCACGTTGCCAGATTTCAAGCTGTACTACAAAGCTGTGATCACAAAGACAGCATGGTACTGGCACAAAAACAGACACATAGACCAATGGAACAGAATAGAGAACCCAGAAATGGACCCTCGGCTCTATGGGCAACTGATCTTTGACAAAGCAGGGAAAAACATCCAGTGGAAAAAAGACAGTCTCTTCAATAAATGGTGCTGGGAGAATTGGACAGCTATATGCAACAGAATGAAACTTGACCACTCTCTCACACCATACACAAAGATAAATTCCAAATGGATGAAAGACCTTGATGTGAGACAGGAATCCATCAAAATCCTAGAGGAGAACATAGGCTGTAACCTCTTTGACATCGGCCACAGCAACTTTTTTCATGACACATCTCCAAAAGCTCTAAGAGAAACAAAAGAAAAAATGAACTTGTGGGACTTCATCAAGATAAAAAGCTTCTGCACAGCCAAGGAAACAGTCAAAAAAACTAAGAGGCAGCCCACAGAATGGGAGAATATATTTGCAAATGACACTACAGACAAAAGACTGGTATCCAAGATCTACAAAAAACTTATCAAGCTCAATAACCAAGAAACAAATAATCAAATAAAAAAAGGGCAGAAGATATGAACAGACACTTTTCCAATGAAGACAAACAAATGGCTAACAGACACATGAAGAAATGTTCAAAATCATTAGCCATCAGGGAAATTCAATTCAAAACCACATTGAGATACCACCTTATGCCAGTTAGAATGACAAAAATTGATGAGAAGAGTTTTAACAGATGTGTGTTGAACGTTTCTCATTACGTCATTGACATTTCTAGACATCATAGGTAATTTACATTGGTCTGTTTCTCTTGGGCTATTTATACTTTATGGATCATATAGACTTCGTAGACCAACAAATGCATATGTATAATTTATTAATTACAGCATTATTTGTAATTGTACATTAATGTTGAAATATAGGAGATTGGAAGAATAAGCTAAGACATATACTATAAACTATGTAAATTATGATAAATAATATGGTATAAACAGCTGTATAGAAATGTAAAAGGAATGAAAAAAGATATCTATAGGCTGACTTAGAGGGATTTCCAGAAGACGATATTAAGTGACAAAAAGGGGGGGTCACATGGTACCTTTTAGGTAAGGAAGAAGGGGAAATAAGAAATAAGAAAAAGAGATACTTACCTTTACAAAATGAAACACAAGTGAGATATTAAAAAACAGTGTAGTTGGTTACCCACAAGATGAAAGGGAGAAAACGGGACAAAATGGTTCTCTTCTAAGTATATCTCTTTATATATTTTTTTACTTTTGGAAGCAGGTTCCAGTTCTGCATACTTAAAAAATAAAATTAAATCACAAAAGAGGAACTACAACCGAAGGCAAACTTAAAGAAATGAACTTGCTAAATAATAAAAAAGCATTAATGCAAATAATGCATCAATATAATATTTGACATGGATCCTCATTCATAAGCAAGAGTGTGAAGGAGATACTGTAAACACATGACAAATACTTTTAGTAGTCTTATTTTTCTTTGTTTCTTTTTTTAAAAAGATTTTATTTATTTATTTATTTATCTATCTATTTATTTGAGAGAGAGAGAGAGAGAGCATGAGCTGGGGAAAGGGCAGGAGGAGAGTGACAAACAGGTTCCCTGCTGAGCAGGGGGCTCCACAAGGGGCTCAATCCCAAGACCCTGAGATTATGACCTGAGTTGAAGTCAGATGCTTAACCAACTGAGCCACCCAGGCACCCCATTGTTCATTATGCTTATTTTTCCATGTGCTAAGCAATTCCAAAGCAAATTTATAAGCATAACAAGATGGAGCAGATGAGTAAATGTGATATATTATTTACAGTCAAGATTTACACAGTGAAGGAAAGGACATACACATGCAATGGAGGAAAGCAAGAAAAGGCCCTGAGGGGATAGACTAGAATTGAAGGTTTCCAAGATTTATCATGAATTATAAATACGTCTATGTTTATTTACATACACATGTGTACATATGTAGGCATGAGTGTGTGAATATATATGTGTAAGTATAAGTATATGTGAATACACCTATGGAATCTGACTCCAGGCCAGATCTTATGTGTGATGTATCAGACACAAACACAGATGATTATAAAGGAATTATCTGGCAATTAGCATGGGGGAAAAAAGCTTCTCAATCCACAAATGACTTGATACACAACCAATCATGGTCTCAACTTTCTCTTCCCTCAAGCTCTTGCCCATAGTGCATTCTTACCCCAGTTGCTTACAGTTGGAGGCTTCCTTATGGTGGCAGGGAGGAGGCGCTTGACTTAAGTATTGTATTGTTTAGGCACTGCCTCTGCCTAGACCACCTCACTGGGAGGCACTTGAAATTTTTCTATTTTTCACTTTTCTATTCCTAGCCCTGCCACCACTACTTCCCAAGAACATAGGATCCATAAAGCATCAAGAGACTTTTCTTTGGGGATCCTTCAGCTGTGAGATGATCCTCCCCTATATCTCATACCAGTTTGCACTGATACATCTAACCCTCATCCACTGCTAATCCAGAGGGGAAATGGAACATTGGTGTAGATGGGGCCCTTTCCCATTTAGACTCTTGTTTGTAATATTGTACTAAGTGAATAAAGGCTTGTTACTTTCATTTTAGCTGTTATTTTAATTGACCGACTCAAAAACTGGCATCTCTCTATCTGACAAATTGGGACAGCAAGCAGGGTCAATGAAGTTCAATGCCTTTATGAAAGCACACTTTGGAATATCCTAGTGAATCTGTGGGACATTCTGGGGTAGGGTAGTGCAGTGCTACGGGATCATTAGCAAGAGTCTGAAAGCTGCCTGAGACACTTTGGCAGTCAGACCAATATGTTTTGGACAGTGCTAACAAATCATGCAGGGTGCTCTAGGAAAGCGTGATTTTGTTGTTTACATAAGCTTTTTCAGTTCTGAGGGGGAACGAAGTTTCTTCTCTCTAGACCTCAATTCATTGGCCAAGTCACCTGCAAGAGCCATGGGATCACTTCGGCCAATAACAAAAAAGAACTTAGAAACCTGGGTTGTTTGCCTCAGTGGGAAAGGGAATAATCTTGTTAAACTTAGTGAAGTAAAAGAGCACATTGTTGGGCTTCTACTACAGAGCACCTTCTTCAGCAAGCCTTGACAGTAGCCATATTGACTGAAAAGGTGACAATAAATGAAGGATGAAAAGTGAAAATATCTGAGACTAGGTACTGTTTTGGCTCTGACAGGATGGCCCACCTGTGAGGAGTTCCTTGCCACTGAAAACAATGTTTGGATCACCATTATAGAAGGGGGAGTATCCCATTAAGTCACACTAGTGGTCCTGCAGTCTACACTGATGGAATGAGGACAGTACATAATAACATTTTTTTAAAAGATTTTATTTATTTATTTGAGAGAGAAAGTGTGTGCATGAGTGGGGGGGGAGGCAGAGAGAAAATGAGAAGCAGACTCCCCACTGAGCAAGGAGCCTGATGTGGGGCTCAATCCCAGGATCCCAGGATCATTAACTGAGCCAGAGGCAGACACTTAACTGATTGAGCCACCCAGGCACCCCAGCACATGATAACATTTTTAAACAGACTCAGATTTCTCAATTAATTATGCCACCCTAACTGGATATCAAGCTGTATTAAACTTCTTCATAAGGTCAGGTCATTGGGCACTATACAATCTGAATATTAACTGATAAATTGTTAGACAAAAAAATAGCAGCTACTGCCAAGGTAGCAATGATTGACTGAAAGTGAAAGCAATGTAAAAATGGTAATCAGTCACCAACTCCTGAACAATTTGGGCCAAGGCCTTCTCAAAGAGATCTATGAGTGGATAACCAATAGTGAGGTGCCAAATAAGTAGATTGATGGGTTCTGTACCAAGGCATTAATGGCCTGATAGTGAGCCATGGGATGTCCAAAGGCGGCTGAACTAGGTTCCACAAGCTTATGGCCCCTATGACTAATAGAAGTTCTACTGCCCAGCTCTTTCCACTGAATCATGACATGAATCCTAGAGCCTACCAAACTTTATCAAGAACTCTTTGTTTTCAGAAATGAATAAGACTATGCATTAAACCAGGTACTTGTCCATTTTTCCTCAGTGGAAACATAAAGACCTATGCAATGGTCAGAATTTAATGGGGAGGTGTGTTTCTTGGGCTTGTGGATACTGGTGCTATGTGACTGTGATCTGCACAACTTCTGATACCAAGATGAAGGGGAAACATGTAACATTCACTATATAAGGGAAAGGGATCTAGGCAAGGATCTCATTGGGTCTGAGGCCATTTCCATGTGACCCCTACCCAGATCCAACTATGGATATTTCCCTTAGGATCACTGCAAACCTCCATTGTTATGATCCTATTAGCATACATATTATTATATTATTAGTATAGATGAATTGTCAATGTGAACTTCCACTTTGTACTAATTCCTCAGCCCTGATGGAAATTTCTGCAGTTAACTACATTTTAGTTGATATATGGAAGACTGTGAACCTATTCAATTACCAGTGTCTAGTGTCTTTTTCTCCCAAAACACCTGCATGGGGAAGAAAAGTTTATAGCGTCCCTAATTACTGAGCTGAATGAATTGAAACTTCTCCATGAAACTATTTAACTATTCAATGACTCAGTCAATCTGTGCTCACAACTTTGGGTACATGGAGATTTAACTGATCTATGCAGCTTAATGTTGTAGTATAGCCCTTACACCTATGGTATTTGACATTGTGACAGTGCTATAGTCTATGTTCAAACTTGAGGGATCTTGGGATGCTGCAATTGATATTATGAATGCCCCTTTCAGCATCCTTTATTGTGGATATACTGATCAGTATATCCTGTTGTGGACTGGGTTGCCATATACCACAACTGTACTTCCACAATGCTGCTAAAATTCTCTGAATATCTGTCATCAATGCAAAAGTGATGACATGAAAAATTTCCACTAACAGAGAAAGCAATAGACCTCCACTATAGTGATGACATCAACCAACATGGGCACAACTAAGCAAACACTAGTTGTCCTCAGACCCACACATGGCAACTTAGTGGGGTCAGTATTACAGGCAAGGTACAGTTACCTGGTACCCTAATAAAATTCCTCAACATTCTTTGTAAAGGGTATAACATCTCATTCCAGAAAAGAGTGCCCAGCCTTGGCCTACTCTGCTTCAACAAATGAAAGCCCAGCAATTGATGGGACAATTTAGTTATTTACACTCTTACATTCCCCGTGTAGGGCCTGTGATGGCACCTATCTGTGGGTAAGTAGAAAGGCCACTTACTTTCAGTGGGGCCATGACCAAGAGGATGCCCCAAAGGCTCTCCAACAGGCCAACATGTTGCCCTTCTACTGGGCCCCTCTAATCTGTATTGGCTCTTTGAGTTACAAAACTTAGCAACATCTCTATTCACTGAAAGAAGGTATGGCAGAAGGCCACTGATACAGGTCAGAAGCACTCCTTTGGGCTTTCAAACCCATATCTCCAGGAGTCAGATGAAAGGTACACATTCTTTCAGAGATGTTTTGTGGCCAGTTACAGGGCCTTGGTGGATACTGAGTGGTTGCCCTATAACTATGAAAAAACCATGGGACAAGAAATACCAACCAAAGACTGAATTCTTCTGCATTTGTTCTCTAGTTATCTTTAGGTACTGATACTGTAGGTCAAGGTATGATTTCTATAAAATATATGTTCAAATATATATTCGTGAACCAAAGAAAAATGATCACCCAATGAGTTTCATTTAAGGTTATCTATTACTCCCTGCCTTAGAGGAAGCAAGATGGTAGAAGAGTAGGGGGACCTCATTTCATCTGGTCCCTTGAATTTAGCTAGATAACTATTCAAATCATTTGGAACACCCATGAATTCAATCTGAGGTGTAAGAAAAGAATGTCTGGAACTCTACAAGTAGGAATGCCACCACTTTTTGCAAGGTGGGATGTGTGGAGAAGTGAATCTGAGGGAATATTTTGGAAAATAAGTGGCTGGGGGAGGGAGCCTCAGTAAGCTGGCCACCAGAAAGTGATATAGCCCCAGAGAGCAAAATCAGAACCCTTAGAAATCTGCTCCAGGGAGAGACATGCCAGCCTGAAAGGTGCTCAGGTGGTGAAGAGGGCAGAATTCTAGGTGGGACAGTGTGGTCTCAGGATCCCTGGAATCACAGAAGAACGGGGGTGCCTGAGCCAGTAGAGTTCCCAAGCACTGAAGCTGGCACAGTGAACCAGAGGGAGCTCTCAGCTTGGTTCACCATAAACCACAAGCCACGGCCCAACTGGGAGGGCACTGTCCTTGTGGGGACCTGCAAAGGACAGGAAAGCAGAGACCTTTCACCTTCCCTTGGGAGGGGTGGAGTGGGATCACACACAACAGTGAGACAGCTGTCAGTGCGAGAGCTCTGGAAAAAAACAGGAATGTGGCAACCCTCCATCATCCCCCCAGGAAAAGACTCAAAATACACAAGGTAAAATTACACCTAAAAGAGCTAGAGAAAGAAGAGCAAATAAAGCCTAAGCCAAACAGGAGAAGAAATATAATAAAGATCACAGCAGAAATCAATGAAATAGAAACTGAAAGAATCGTAGAACAGATCAATGAAACTAGAAGCTGGTTCTTTGAAAGAATTTATAAGAACAATAAAGCCCTAGCCAGACTTATCAAAAAGAAGAGAGAAAGAACCCAAATTAATAAAATAATGAATGAAAGAGGAGAGATCACGACCAAAACCAAGGAGATACAATCAATTTTAAGAACATATTATGAACAACTTTGTGCCAACAAATTAGGCAATTTGGAACAAATGGATGCATTCCTGAAAACATATAAACTACCAAAACTGAGGCAGGAAGAAATAGAAGATCTCAACATACCCATAACTAGCAAGGAAATTGAAGCAGTAATCAACCTCCAACCCCCCCCCCCCAAAAAAAAGAGTCCAGGGCCAGAGGGCTTCCCAGGGAAATTCTGTCAAACACTTAAAGAATTAATACCTATTCTTCTGAAGCTGTTTCAAAAAATTGAAATGGAAGGAGAACTTCCAAACTCTTTCTATGAGGCCAGATTACCTTGATCCCAAAACCAGACAAAGGAGAAAGTAGAATTAGAAACCAATATCCCTGATAAATGTGGATGCCAAAATTCTCACCAAGATACTGGTCAACAAGATCCAACAGTACATTAAAAGGCTTATTTATCATGACCAAGTGGGATTTATTTCTGGGCTGCAAGTGTGGATCAACATTTGCAAATCAATTAACATAATACATCACATTAATAAAAAGAAAGGACAAGAACCATATGATCCTCTCAGTTGATGCAGAAAAAGCATTTGACAAAATTAAGCATTCTTTATTGGATGCTGTAATTCTCCACAGTATAGAGATAGAGGGAACATACCCCAATACCATAAAAGCCATCAACAAAAAGCCCACAGCAAATATCATTCTCCATGGGGAAAAACTGAGAGCTTTTCCCCTAAGGTTAGGAACATGACAGGGATGCCCACTCTCACTGCTATTGTTCAACATAGTACTAGAAGTTCTAGCTTCAGCAATCAGACAACAAAAAGAAATAAAAGGCATTCATATCAGTAAGGAAGAGTCAAACTCTCACTTTTCACATATGACATGATACTTTGTGTAGAAAACCTAAAAGACTCCATGCCAAAATTGCTTGAACTCATACAGCAATTCAGCAACGTGGCAAGATATAAAAATCAATGCACAGAAAGTAGTTGCATTTCTATATTCTAATGAGATAGAAGAAAGAGATATTAAGGAATCGATCCCATTTACAACTGCAACAAAAACCATAAGAAATTTAGGAATAAACCTAACCAAAGAGGTAAAGGATCTCTACTCTGAAAACTACAGAACATTTATGAAAGAAGTTGAGGAAGACACAAAGAGATGGAAAAATGTTCCATGCTCATGGATTGGAAGAAATATAGTTAAAATGTCTATGCTACCCAGAGCAATCTACACAATCAATGCACTCCCTATCAAAATACCATCAACTGGAGGAGGCAAGAGAGCAGAGGAGTAGGGAACCCCGTTTCAAATGGTGCACTGAATTTAACTGGATATCTATCAAACCATTTTGAACACCCACGAGATCAGCCTGATATGTAAGAATATATATCTGGATCTCTACAAGTAGAAAAGTAACTGCTTTTTGCAAGGTAGGATGTGCAGAGTCATGAATCTATGGAGAGACATCAGAAGATAAACAGAAAGGGGAGGGAGTCTCCATTAGCTGGTTCCTAGAAAGTGATATAACAGCAGAGTGAAAAATTGAAACCCTTAGAAATCTGCTCTAGTAAGCGACATCCCTCTCTGAAGGGAGCCCTGGAAATGAAAAGGCAGAATTTTAGGTAGCACATTGCGGTCTCAGGTTACTTGGAACTACAGAGCAAAAGGGCTTTCCTGAAATGGTAGAGGGCCCATGCATTGGAGTCGGGAAGCAGGTCATGGTCAGCAAGGCCAGGAAGGAACTCTCTCAGCTCAGATCACCATAAACTGTGGGCCCAGCTGGTGGATAACTACTCTTTCCTTGAACAGCCTGAAAAAATCGGGAACATGCACCCATGACTAGGCAAAACCTCGCACAGTGGTAGTTGCCAGGAAAGGGCTTATAGAGGTACCCAGGCCTGATTCTGGAGCTTCAGGTATGCACATAAGCTGCAGCTCCTTGCGGTTTTAGAATCACAAAGGGCAGAGGCACTCCCAGGCCCCTGCCAATACCTCTGAGAGAGTTGCTGTAGGCACACAATGTGGGAGGCTGAGGTTTTCAATGGCACATGCAGAAGTGGAGACGGTTTGTTGTGGAGGGTTTATTAAAGAAGGCAGACTGAGATTTTTCTAGTCTGGGCCAGAGATTTGGCTGTGGCCATTCTTGCTCTCATCCTCCAAAGAGGCGTGGAAAGCCCCAGGGGAAAAAAGCCACACAGAAGACGGGTTTCCCAGTCAAAAAAAATATGAGGCAGCCCACGGAATGGGAGAAGATATTTGCAAATGACACTACAGATAAAAGACTGGTATCCAAGATTTACAAAAAACTTCTCAAACTCAATACATGAGAAACAAATAATCAAATCAAAAAATGGGAAGAAGGTATGAACAGACACTTTTCCAATGAAGACATACAAATAGCTAACAGACACATGAAAAAATGTTCAAAATCATTAGCCATCAGGGAAATTAAAGTCAAAACCACATTGAGATACCACCTTACAGCAGTTAGAATGGCAAAAATTGACAAGGCAGGAAACAACAAATGTTGGAGAGGATGTGGAGAAAGGGGATCCCTCTTACATTGTTGGTGGGAATGCAAGTTGGTACAGCCACTCTGGAAAACAGTGTGGAGGTCCCTTAAAAAGTTAAAAATAGAGCTACCCTATGATCCAGCCATTGCACTACTGGGTATTTACCCCAAAGATACAGACGTAGTGAAGGGAAGGGCCATATGCACCCCAATGTTCATAGCAGCATTGTCCACAATAGCTAAATCGTGGAAGGAGCCGAGATGCCCTTCAACAGATGACTGGATGAAGAAGATGTGGTCCATATATACAATGGAATATTACTCAGCCATCAAAAAGAACAATTTCTTAACATTTGCTGCAACATGGATGGCACTGGAGGAGATAATGCTAAGCGAAATAAGTCAAGCAGAGAAAGACAATTATCATATGGTTTCACTCATTTATGGAACATAAGAAGTAGGAAGATCGGTAGGAGAAGGAAGGGAAGAAGAAAGGGGGGGTAAACAGAAGGGGGAATGAACCATGAAAGACTATGGACTCTGGGAAACAAACTGAGGGCTTCAGAGGGGAGGGGGTTGGGGGACTGGGATAGGGTTGCGATGGGTATTAAGGAGGACACATATTGCATTGTGCACTGGGTGTTATACACAAGTAATGAATCATGGAACTTTACATCAAAACTAGGGATGTACTGTATGGTGACTAACATAATATAATAAAAAAATATTTTTTAAAAAAAAGAAGACAGGTTTCCACTGAGCCCATTCCCCTGACAGGGGGTGGGGCAACTCTGCCCAGGCAGGATTACCTGAGAAGCAGCCCAGCAGGCCTCTCCCTCAGAAAACACGCTGGAAGAACAGGTGGATGACAATCCTATGGATCCTATACAACTGTAAAATCCCAACACCAAGGGGAAACTATATATTGTGCTCCAGGTGTGGCCTCATGACTTCTTTATTTTTCAGATATAATTCTCCTTTTCTTTTGTATTTCCTTTTCTCATGCTTTTTTTCCTGTTGTATTTTGCTTTTACCTTTCATTTCAACTAGATGTCTATTATATCAACTCATTTTTCATAGTCACTTTTTAACTAGTATTTTTTTTAAAGATTTTATTTATTTATTTGACAGAGATAGACAGCCAGTGAGAGAGGGAACACAAGCAGGGGGAGTAGGAGAGGAAGAAGCAGGCTCCCAGTGGAGGAGCCTGATGTGGGGCTCGATCCCAGAACACTGGGATCACTACCTGAGCCGAAGGCAGACACTTAACGACTGAGCCACCCAGGTGCCCCTTAACTAGTATTTTTTCTTTTTAAAGATTTTATTTATTTATTTGACAGAGATAGAGACAGCCAGCGAGAGAGGGAACACAAGCAGGGGGAGTGGGAGAGGAAGAAGCAGGCTCACAGCGGAGGAGCCTGATGTGGGGCTCGATCCCACAACGTCGGGACCACGCCCTGAGCCGAAGGCAGATGCCCAACTGCTGTGCCACCCAGGCGCCCCCCTTAACTAGTATTTTTACACACCTATATTTTTTATAAATATATGGTTTGCGTTAGCCCTTTCTTCACTCTAATCAGTTTTACCTTTTTATACAGACAAGTTTTACTTTCCTTACTTTGGGACATAGTGTCCTCTAGCACACAGACCAAAATATACACAGGAACACTGAAACACCTTACTTTGTCTACACTGAGAGATTATAGCCCTTCTTCCCCTCCCCCACTTTTTAAAATTTTCACTTTTTAATTTTATTCTTGTGTTTCATTTGGCTTTGTTTTTTCAGTGGCAACATCTGACCCTTCTGGATTTTGCTAAGATGCATCTAGCTTGGGTTGTGGTTGGTAATTTGGACTCTGTTCATTCACTCAACCATCCCTCCGAAAAATGACTAGGTGGAGGAACTCTCAACAAAGAAAGGCACCGGAGACAATGTCCTTTGCCACAGAACTAATGGATATGCATATAAGCAAGATGTCAGAGATGTAATTCAGGATAGCAACCATGAAATCAATAGCTAGGCTTGAATAAAGCATTAGTGACAATATAGAAACTCTAAGGGCAGAAATGAGATCTAATCAGGCTGAACTTAAAAATGGTATGAACGAGATGCAGTCTAAACTGGATACTCTAACAGCCAGGGCAAATGAAGCAGAAGAGTGAATCAGTGATCTAGAAGATAAACTGATAGAAAGGAAGGGAGCTGAGGAAAATACAGATAGGCAGCTAGTAGCCCATGAAAACTTAGAGAGATTAAGGATGCCATGAAACATTCCAATGTCAGACTTATTAGGATCCCCGAGGGGTGGAGAGAGATAGATGAACAGAAAGTATATTTGAGCAAATCATAGCTGAGAACATCCCTAATCTGGGGAAAGAAACAGGCATTTATGTCCGAGAGGCAGAGAGGCCCCCTCCCAAAATCAATAAAAATAGATCAACACCCTGACATGTAATAGTGAAGATTGCAAATTTTAGAGGCAAGGAAGCTATCCTGAGAGCAGCTGGGGGGAAGAGATTTCTTACATATGAAAAAGAGGAACATCAAAATAACATCAGACCTTTCCACAAAAACCTAGCAAGCCAGAAAGGGCTGGCAAGATATATTCAGGGTATTAAACAAAAAGAATATGCAGCCAAGAATACTTTACCTAGCAAGGCTGTCATTCAGAATGGATGGAAAGACAAAGAGCTTTCAGGACAGAGAGAAACTGAAAGAATATGTGACCACCAGCCTTGTAAGAAATATTAAGGGAGATTCTATAAGTGAAGAGAAACCCCAGGAGTCACATAGACCAGAAAGAAACAGAAAATCTACAGAAACAGGGACGTTACAGGCAATACAGTGGCACTAAATTCATATTTTTCAATAGTTACTCTGAATGTAAACAGGCTGAATGCTCCCATGAAAAGACATAGGGTTTCAGACTGGATAAATAAGCAGGATCCATCCAAATGTTATCTATAAGAGACTCATTTTGAAGCTAAACACACCTTCAGATTGAAAGTGAGGAGATGGAAAACCATTTACCACACTAAAGAACCTCAAAAGAAAGCTGGGGTAGCAATCCTCATATCAGACAAATAAGATTTTAAAACAGAGATGTAGAGGGACACTATCATTCTTAAAGGGTCTATCCAACAAGAAGATATAACAATCTATGCCCCCAACATGGGAACCAGTTATATAAACCAATTAATAACCAAAATAAAGAAACATATTGATAATAATACATTAATAGTTGGAGAACTCAACACTCCACTCACAGCAATGGACAGATCATCTAAGCAGATCAACAAAGAAACAAGAGCTTTGAATGATACATTGGACCATGGATACATGGACAGATGGACTTTGTAGACATATATAGAATATTCCATCCTAAACCAACAGAATATTCATTCTTTTCAAGTGCACATGGAACTTTCCCAGAATAGACCATATACTGGGTCACAAATCAGGTCTCAACCAATACCAAAAGATTGAGATTATCCCCTGCATATTTTCAGACCATAATGCTTTGAAACTGGAACTCAAACACCAGAAGAAATTTGAAAGGAAATAAAACACTTGGAAGTTAGAGAGCATCCTGCCAGGATGGATTGGGTCAACCAGGAAATTAAAGAAGAACATAAACAATTCACTGAAACTAATGAGAATGAAAACACATCAGTCCAAAACCTACGGGATACTGCAAAGGCGGTCCTAAGAGGGAAATTCATAGCCATCCAAGTCTCTCTCAAAAAAATTAGAAAAATCCTAAATGTACAAGCTAACCTTACACATAAAAGACCTGGGAGAAAGAACAGCAAATAAGGCCTAAACCAAGCAGGAGAAGAGAAATAATAAATATTAGAACAGAAATCAATGAAATAGAAACCAGAAAAAACAGTAGAACGGATCAAAAAAACTAGGAGCTGGTTCTTTGAAAGAATTAATAAGATCAAAAAACCTCTGGCCAGACTTATCCAAAAGAAAAGGGAAAGGAACCAAAATAATAAAATGATAAATGAAAGGGGAGAGATCAAAACTAACACAAAGGAACTAAAAGACAATTATTAGAAATTATTACCAGCAACTATATGCCAACAAACTAAGCACTCTAGAAGAAATGGATGCTTTCCTGGAAACTTATAAACTACCAAGACTAAAATAGGAAGAAATAGACAATTTGGACGACCTATAACCAGCAAGGGAATTGAAGCAGTAATCAAAAACCTCCCAAAAAACAAGAGTCTAGGGCCAGGTGGCTTCCCAGGGGAATTCTACCAAACATTTAAAGAAGAAATAATACCTATCTACCGAAGCTGTTTCGAAAAATAGAAATGGAAGGAAAACTTCCAAACTCGTTCTATGAGGCCAGCATTACCCTGACCCCAAACCAGGGAAAGACCCCATCAAAAAGGACAATTACAGACAAATATCCCTGATGAACTTGGATACCAAAATACTCAACAAGTTACTAGCCAATAGGATCCAACAGTACATTAAAAGGATTATCCATCATGACTGGGTGAGATTTATTCCTGGGATGCAAGGGTGGTTCAACATTCACAAATTATTCAACATGATAAAGCACATTAATAAAAGAAAAGACAAGAACCATATGAACCTCTCAACTGATGAGGGAAAAGCATTTTACAAAATACAGCACCCTCTCCTGATTAAAACTCTTCAGAGTATAGACAGAGGGGACATACCTCAATATCATAAAAGCCATTTATGAAAAGCCCAAAAGCAAATATCATTTTTTAAAATAATTATTTTATTTTTTTAATGTTTTTTTATTCTATTATGTTAGTCACCATACAGTACATCCCTGGTTTCCGATGTAAAGTTTGATGGTTCATTAGTTGCGTATAACACCCAGTGCACCATGCAATACGTGCCCTCCTTACTGCCCATCACCGGTCTATCCCATTCCCCCGTCCCCCTCCCCTCTGAGGCCCTCAGTTTGCAAATATCATTTTCAATGGGGAAAAGCTGTGATGCCATTCTCACCATTATTGTTTAACATAGTAATAGAAGTCCTAGCCTCAGCACTCAGACAACAAAAAGAAATAAAAGGCATTCAAATTGGCAAAGAAGAAGTCAAACTCTCTCTCTTCACAGATGACATGATACTTTATATGGAAAACCCAAAAGAATCCACCACAAATTACTAGAACTCATACAGCAATTCAGCAACAATGGCAGGATACAAAATCAATGCACAGAAATCAGTTGCTTTAATAATATTTTTTTATTACATTATGTTAGTCACCATACAGTATATCCCTGGTTTCTGATGCAAGGTTCGAGGATTCATTAGTTGTGTATAACACCCAGTGCACCATACAATATGTGCCCTCCTTACTACCCATCACCAGTCTATCCCATTCCCCCACCCCCCTCCCCTCTGAAGCCCTCAGTTTGTTTCTCAGAGTCCATATAAAATTGACAAACCACTGGCAAGACTTACCCAAAAGAATAGAGAAAGGACCCAAATTAATAAAATTATGAATGAAAAGGGAGAGGTCACAACAAACACCAATGAAATTGGAAGGATTATTAGAAACTTTTATCAACAGCTTTATGCCAATAAATTAAGCAATCTGGAAGAGATGGAATCCTTCCTGGAAACCTATAAACTACCAAGACTGAAACAGGAAGAAATTGATTTTTTAAACAGACCAATTCATTACGAAGAGATTGAAACAGTGATTAAAAACCTTCCAGAAAACAAAACCCCAGGGCCTGATGGTTTTCCCAGGGAATTCTACCAAACATTCAAAGAAGAAATAATAACCATTCTCCTAAAGCTATTTCAAAAAGTAGAAACAGAAGGAAAAGCTACCAAACTCATTCTATGAGGCCAATATTACCTTGATCCCCAAACCAGTCAAAGACCCATCAAAAAGGAGAATTACAGACCGATTTCCCTAATGAATATGGACGCCAAAATTCTCAACAAGATCTTGGCTAATAGGATCCAACAGTACATTAAAATGATTATCCATCATGACCAAGTGGGATTCATCCCTGGAATGCAAGGGTGCTTCAACATCAGCAAATCTATCAGTGTGATAGACTCTATCAACAAGAAAAGAGCCAAAAATCATATGATCCTCTCAATAGATGCAGAAAAAGCATTTGACAAAATACAGCATCATTTCCTGATTAAAACCCTTCAGAGTGTAGGGATAGAGGGTACATTCCTCAATTTCATAAAAACTATCTATGAAAAGCCTACAGCAAATATCATTCTCAATAGGGAAAAGCTGGAAGCCTTTCCCTTAAGATTAGGAACACGACAAGGATCCCCACTCTGCCATTATTATTCAACATAGTACTAGAAGTCCTTGAAACAGCAATCAGACAACAAAAAGGGATAAAAAGTATCCAAATCGGCAAAGAAGAAGGCAAACTGTCTCTCTTCGGAGATGACATGATACTCTCTATGGAACACCCAAAAGAATCCACTCCTAAACTACTAGAACTTATAGAGCAATTCAGTAATGGATGAAAGACCTCGATGTGAGACAGGAATCCATCAAAATCCTGGAGGAGAGCATAGGCAGCAACCTCTACGACATCGGCCACAGCAACCTTTTTCATGACACATCTCCAAAGGCAAGAGAAACAAAAGATAAAATGAACCTGTGGGACTTCACCAAGATAAAAGTTTCTTCACAGCCAAGGAAACAGTCAAAAAAACTAAGAGGCAGCCCACGGAATGGGAGAAGATATTTGCAAATGATACTACAGATAAAAGACTGGTATCCAAGATTTACAAAGAACTTCTCAAACTCAATACATGAGAAACAAATAAACAAATCATAAAATGGGCAGAAGATATGAACAGACACTTTTCCAGTGAAGATATACAAATGGCTAACAGACACATGAAAAAATGTTCAAAATCATTAGCCATCAGGGAAATTCAAATCAAAACTACACTAAGATACCACCTTATACCAGTTAGAATGGCAAAAATTGACAAGGCAAGAAACAACAATTGTTGGAGAGGATGTGGAGAAAGGGGATCCCTCTTACATTGTTGGTGGGAATGCAAGTTGGTACAGCCACTCTGGAAAACAGTGTGGAGGTCCCTCAAAAAGTTAAAAATTGAGCTACCCTATGATCCAGCCATTGCACTACTGGGTATTTACCCCAAAGATCCAGATGTAGTGAAGAGAAGGGCCATATGCACCCCAATGTTCATAGCAGCATTGTCCACAATAACTAAATCATGCAGGGAGCCGAGATGCCGTTCAATAGATACTGGATTAAGAAGATGTGGTCCATATATACAATGGAATATTACTCAGCTATCAAAAAGAATGATTTCTCAACATTTGCTGCAACATGGACGGCACTGGAGGAGATAATGCTAAGTGAAATAAGTCAAGCAGAGAAAGACAATTATCATACGGTTTGTCTCATCTATGGAACATAAGAACTAGGAAGATCGGTAGGGGAAGAAAGGGATAAAGAAAAGGGTAATCAGAAGGGGGAATGAAGCATGAGAGACT
>NW_024425675.1:4655930-4730725 GCF_017311325.1 Ursus maritimus
TGAGAATGATATTTGCTGTAGGCTTTTCATAGATAGTTTTTATGAAATTGAGGAATGTACCCTCTATCCCTACACTCTGAAGGGTTTTAATCAGGAAAGGATGCTGTATTTTGTCAAATGCTTTTTCTGCATCTATTGAGAGGATCATATGATTTTTGGCTCTTTTCTTGTTGATAGAGTCTATCACACTGATAGATTTGCTGATGTTGAAGCACCCTTGCATTCCAGGGATGAATCCCACTTGGTCATGATGGATAATCCTTTTAATGTACTGTTGGATCCTATTAGCCAAGATCTTGTTGAGAATTTTGGCGTCCATATTCATTAGGGAAATCGGTCTGTAATTCTCCTTTTTGATGGGTCTTTGACTGGTTTGGGGATCAAGGTAATATTGGCCTCATAGAATGAGTTTGGTAGCTTTCCTTCTGTTTCTACTTTTTGAAATAGCTTTAGGAGAATGGTTATTATTTCTTCTTTGAATGTTTGGTAGAATTCCCTGGGAAAACCATCAGGCCCTGGGGTTTTGTTTTCTGGAAGGTTTTTAATCACTGTTTCAATCTCTTCGTAATGAATTGGTCTGTTTAAAAAATCAATTTCTTCCTGTTTCAGTCTTGGTAGTTTATAGGTTTCCAGGAAGGATTCCATCTCTTCCAGATTGCTTAATTTATTGGCATAAAGCTGTTGATAAAAGTTTCTAATAATCCTTCCAATTTCATTGGTGTTTGTTGTGACCTCTCCCTTTTCATTCATAATTTTATTAATTTGGGTCCTTTCTCTATTCTTTTGGGTAAGTCTTGCCAGTGGTTTGTCAATTTTATTTATTCTTTCAAAGAACCAGCTTCTAGTTCTGTTGATCTGCTCCACTGTGTTCCTGGTTCTAATTCATTGATCTCTGCTCTAATCTTGATCAACTGCTTTTTTGTGCATGGATCAGGCCTGTTCCTCTCTTGCTGTTCCAGGTTCTTGAGGTGAGAATATAAAAACTGCATTTTAGATTTTTCTATTCTTTTGAGTGAGGCTTGGATGGCTATGTATTTTCCCCTTAGGACTGCCTTTGCAGTGTCCCATAGGTTTTGGACCATTGTATTTTCATTCTCGTTGGTCTCCATAAATTGTTTAAATTGATTTTTGATTTCCTGGTTTATCGAATCATTCTTGAGCAGGATGGTTCTCAGTCTCCAAGTGTTTGAGTTTCTTCCAAATTTTTCCTTGTTGTTGAATTCCAATTTCAAAGCGTTGTGGTCTGAGAATATGCAGGGAATAATTTCAGTCTTTTCGTATCAGTTGAGACCTGTTTTGTGACCCAGAACATGATCTATTCTTGAGAATGTTCCATGGGCATTAGAATAGAATGAGTATTCTTTGGTTCTGGGGTGTAGTGTTCTATATATATCTATGAGGTCCGACTCGTCTAGTATTGCATTCAAAGCTATTGTTTCTTTGCAGATTTTCTGCTTAGGTGATCTGTCTACTGCTGATATGGAGTGTTGAGGTCCCCTACTATTAACATATTTTTATCTATATGTCTATTTATTCTGGTTAAGAGTTGGCTTGTGTATCTTGCTGCTCCCCTGTTGGGGGCATATATATTTATAATTGTCATATCAACTTGTTGGATACATCCTTTAAGAATAATATAGTGCCCTTCTGTATCTCTAACTATAGTCTTTAGTTTAAAATCCAATCTGTCTGATATGACAATTGCTACCCCAGCTTTCTTTTGAGGTCCATTGGTGTGAAAGATGGTATTCCATCTTTCACTCTGGATGTATTTTTAGGTTCAAAATGAGTCTCTTGTAGACAGCAAATGGATGGGTCATGTCTTTTTATCCAATCTGCAACCCTGTGGCATTTATGGGAGCATTTAGGCCATTTACACTGAGACTGATTATTGAGAGATATGATTTTAATGATGCCATGTTGCCAGTACAGTCTTTGTTTCTATAGATTGTGACTTTCTGTTCTGTATCACATAATTCTGATACCTTTGCCTTGGTCCGTGAGAGAGTTCTTTGCCCCGGTCACTTTTTTTTTTTTTTTTTTGGAGAATATCCTTCACCCCTGGGGGCAGGGAAGGATTTCTTTTTTCTTTTTTTTCCAAATATTCATTTATTTGACAGAGAGAGGCAGCCAGCGAGAGAGGGAACACAAGCAGGGGGAGTGGGAGAGGAAGAAGCAGGCTCATAGCGGAGGCGCCTGATGTGGGGCTCAATCCCAGAATGCCGGGATCACACCCTGAGCCGAAGGCAGACGCTTAACGACTGCGCCACCCAGGCGCCCCATGCCCTGGTCACTTTCAATACTGTATCCTTGGATCTAATATTTGCGAAATGCACTATGATGTGATGTGGCATAGGTTTGTCATGGTTGAGCTTGGGAGGGGTCCTCTCTGCCTCTTGGACACGAATGCTTGTTTCCTTTGCTAGATTAGGGAAGTTTTCAGCTACAATTTGTTCAAATATCTCTTCTAGACCTCTGTTTTTCTCCACTCCCTCAGGGATGCTGATGATTCTGACATTGGAACGTTTCATTGAGTCAGTAATCTCCCGTAACCTACATTCTTGAGATTGGATTTTTTTTGAGCCAAGTTTCTATTTTAGCTTTCGCTTCTACTAACCCATCCTCCAATTCACCGATACGTTCTTCTGTCTCATTCACCCTGGTGTCAGAGCATCTAGTTTTGACTGCATTTGATTTAGAATTTTTAGTTTCTGCCAGATTTGCTCTCATTTCCACCCTTAGAGATTCTATATTCTCATTAATATTTTTGTTAATACTTTTTTCAAGTCTACACATCATCTTGACCATTGTTACTCTGAACTCCATTTCTGATAATTTGGTTTTATCCATATCCATTAGTTCTGTGGCAGAGGCCACAGACTCATTGTCTTTTCTTTGCTGGGAGGGATTTCTCCTTCTCGTCATTCAGATGAGGAGAGGTTGCAGGGTTGTCCAGAGCCCAAATTATTGACCAGGACCCAGGCCGTGTGCCCTTGTTTTATAGGGACCTTAAGGATGTGGGCTTCTTGATTTTTCAGCCTACCTTCTGGGGGAGGGGCCTGCCGCCCAGATACTCAGGCAACCCTCTTTGGGTAGAGTTTCTGTGTCCCCTGTGAGGGATGGGGATGGGCACACTGTGTGCCGGTATTTCCAGGCTTTTGTTCTCTGGCGGCTTTCCCTGGCAGTTTGCTGTGCCTCTTCTGAAAGTCAGATCAGCAGTAGCCAAATCTCAGCCTCTGTCTCAGAACAGAGGGATTGCAGACCACTCTCCACTGGTGTTCTGGCCACTTTAACTCTGCTTCTGTTGGTGCTGCTCAATCCTGCAGCGTCCTGGGATGTGTGCCCCACAGCCAGCATCCCAGCCCTTACTTCCAGGGCTGGCACATCTCTGTCCTTGTGTTTCTAACACCGCCAGCCACCAGCCACCCCCACGCACTCCGAAGCTCTGTTTCAGTGTGGTTCACGCACTCAGGAGCTCTGGTTTTCAGACCGGTCGCTCACGTTCCCCGGCTCACGGTCTCAGTCTGCTCTCTCGTGGGTGCCGGTCCGAGAGTCCGCCCACTCCCCAGTGCAGGTGGCTACCGCTTCCCTGCGCCCAAACACAGTGGCTCCCTCCCCCTTCCGTTTATCTCCCGATATCTGTGTGTGGCTTCATGGCTCCCCGCTTCGTACCTCAATACTCATCGCTGGAGATGTTCATTTGTAGAGATCCAGATATATCTTCCCGTGTCTCAGGCTGATTCCGTGGATGTTCAGGATGGTCTCGTACCTATCCAGTTCAACTCAGGGGACCAGCTGAAAAAGGGGACCCCTACCCCTCTGCCATCTTAACTCCTCCCAATATGTCATATTTAAAACATAAACCAATTAATAACCAAAGTAAAGAAACATATTGATAATAATACATTAATAGTAGGGGAGTTCAACACCCCATTCACAACGGAAAGATCACCTAAGCAGAAGATCAACAAAGAAACAAGGGCTTCAAAGGACACACTGGACCAGATGGACTTCACAGATGTATACAAAACATTCCATTTTAAAACAATAGAATATTCATTCTTCTGAAGTACATATGGAACTTTCTCCAGAAGACCAAATACTGAGTCACAAAGCAGACCTCAACTGATACTAAAAGGCTGAGATTATTCCCTACATATTTTTAGACCACAGTCCTTTGAAACTGGAACTCAATCACAAGAGGAAATCTGGAAGGAGATCAACGCTTGGAAGTTAAAGAGCATCCTGCTAAAGAATGACTGGGTCAACCAGGAAATTAAAGGACTTAAAAAATTCATGGAAACTATGAGAATGAAAACACATTGGTTCAAAATCTGTGGGATACTGCAAAAGTGGTCTTAGGAGGGAAATACATAGCCAACCAAGCCTGTCTCAAAAAAGTAGAAAAATCCCAAATGCACAAGCTAACCTTACACCTAAAGGAGCTGAAGAAGGAACAGCAAATAAAGCCTAAACAGAGCAGAAGAAGAGAAATAATAAAGATTAGAACAGAAATCAACGAAATAGAAACCAGAAAAACAGTAGAACAGATAGACAAAACTAGTAGTTTGTTCTTTGAAAGAATTAATAAGATCAATAAACCTGTGTCCAGACCTATCGAAATGAGAAGAGAAAGGACCCAAATTAATACAATAATGAAAGAAAGGGGGTAGAAGCAAGATGGCAAAGGAGTAGGGGACCCCATTTCAACCAGTCTCCTGAATTTAGCTGGATATCTGCCAAACCATTCTGAACACCCATGAAATCAGCCTGAGATGTGAGAATATGTATGTGGATCTCTATAAGCAGAAAAATACCACCTGTCACAAGGTAGGGAGGGTGGAATTGTGAGTCTGCAGAGAAGAATCTTCAGAGATATCAGAAGATAAACAGAAGGGGGAGGGAGGATCCATAAGCTGGCTCCTAGAAGGTGATAAAACATCTGAGCCCAAAAGCATCCTATGCCAGAGACCAGGCAAAAACTCACAGACTGGTAGTGTCCAGAATAGTGCTTTAGAGCTGTCCCCAATAGGATCCAAGAGCTGCGGTGCACATGCAAACCCATAGCCATGCACGTTTTTAGAAGTACAAAGGGCAGGGACATGCCAGGCCCCTGAGACTACCTCTAAGAGAGTCAGTATGAGTGCGCACCATGGGAGGTTGTGGTTTTCAGCGGTGCATGCAGAAATGGAGACTGTTTGTTCTGGGGGGAGGGGTTAGTGAAGAGAGCAGACTGCAATTTCTCTGCTCTGGCCAGAGGTTTGGGTGTGACCATTTTTGCTCTGACCCTTGAAAGAGGCATGGAAAGCCACCAGAGAACAAAAGCTCAAAAGACTGGTTTCCACTGAATCCATCCCAACAGGGGGCAGGGCAACTCTGCCCAATCAGGGTTGACTGAGAAACAGTGGGGCAGGCCCCTCCCCCAGAAAACAGGCTGGAAAAACAAGAGGATGACAACCATATGGACCCACAAGAAGTGTAAAATCCCAACACCAGGGGAAAATAGTATATTTAGCTCCAGGCGTTGCCTCACAGCTTTTTTTTTTTTTTTTTCAAATACAACTCTCTTTTTCTTTACATTTTTTCTATTATGCTTCTTCTCTGTTTTTTTTTTCTTTTTACCTTTTTCTCACTTAACTAGATGTTTAATATATCAACTTATGGGGCGCCAGGGTGGCTCAGTCAGTTAAGCGGCTGCCTTTGGCTCAGGTCATGATCCCAGGGTCCTGGGATTGAGCCCTGCATCTGGCTCCCTGCTCAGCAGAAAGCCTGTTTCTCCCGCTCCCTCTGCCTGTCGCTCTGCCTACTTGTGCTCTCTAGCTCTCTGTCAAATAAATAAATAAAATCATTAAAAAATAATAATAATATGTTGACATATTTCATAGTGGCTTTTTAACTTGTAATTTTTCACACACACACACACACACACACACACATATATATTTATATGCATATGCCTCATTTTAGTCCTTTTTTCCCTACTCAGTATTGCCTTTATATATATACAAGTTTTAGTTTGCCTGTAATTTTGGGAAGTAGTGTCTACTAACAAACAGTCCAAAATACACCTAGGAACAACTGAAACACTCTACTTTGTCTACATGAACGCCCCCTACCCCTCACTGCCTTTTTTTGTTTTTAATTTTAAAAAATATTTTTAATTTTATAACTTTTATTCTTGCTTTTCATTTTGGCTTTGTTTTTTTCAGTGGTGGCTTCTGACCACTCTGGATTTTCCTAGGGTACATATTGCTTGGTTCCTGGTTGATATTTTGGACCCTGTACATTCCCTCAACTATCCTGTAACAGAATGACTAGGGGGAGGAACTCCCAACAAAGAAAAGAACCAGAGACAATGTCCTCTGCTACAGATCTAATGGATATGGCTATAAGCAAGATGTCAGAGATAGACTTCAGGGTAGCAATTATGAAGTCAATAGCTAGGCTTGAGAAAAGCATTAGTGACAATATGGAACCTCTAAGGGCAGAAATGAGATCTAATCAGGCCGACCTTAAAAATGCTATGAATGAGATGCAGTCTAAACTGGATACTCTAACAGCCAGGATAAATGAGGTAGAGGAATAAATTAGTGATCTAGAAGATAAACTGATAGGTAGGAAGCTGAGAAGGGTAGGGATAGGCAGCTAGAAGACCATGAGAACAGAGTTAGAGAGATCAATGACACCATGCAAAGTTCCAATATCAGAATGGGATCTCTGAGGGGCTGGAGAGAGAGAGAGGACTAGAAGGTATATTTGAGCAAATCATAGGTGAGAACTTCCCTAATCTAGTGAAGGAAACAAGCGTTCATGTCCAAGAGGCAGAGAGGACCCCTCCCAAGATCAATAAAAATAGACCAACACCCTAGCATATAATAGTGAAACTTATAATCTTAGAGCCAAGGAAGCTATCCTGAAAGCAGCTAGTGGGAAGAGATTTCTTATGTACGGAGGGAGGAACATCAGAATAATGTCAGACCCTCACAGAGTCCTGGCAAGCCAGAGGGGCTGGCAAGATATATTCAGGGTAATAAATGAGAAGAATATGCAGCCAAGAATACTCTATCCAGCAAGGCTGTCATTCAGAATGGACAGAGAGACAAAGAACTTCCAGGACCAGCAGAAACTGAAAGTAAATGTGACCACCAAGCCAATCCCCCCTATTAGGGGGGATTCTATAAAAGAAGAAAGACCCCCAAGAGTAATATAGACCAGAAATTTACAGAGACAATCTATAGAAACAGGGACTTTACAGGCAATATGATGGCACTAATTTCATATCTTTCAATAGTTATTCTCAATGTGAACGGCCTAAATGCTCCCATGGAATGGCACAGGGTTTCATATTGGATAAAAAGACAGGACCCATCCATACACTGTCTACAAGAGACTCATTTTGAACCTAAAGAAAACTCCAGATTAAAAGTGCGGAGATGGAGAACCATTTACCATACTAATGGACCTCAAAAGAAAGCTGGGGTAGCAATTCTCCTATCAGACAAATTAGATTTTAAGCCAAAGAATGTAGTAAGAGAAGTGGAGGGACACTATATCATACTTAAAGGGTCTACCCAACAAGAAGAACTAACAATTGTAAATATCTATGTGCCCAACATGGGAGCAGCAAACAACATAAACCAGCTAGCTATTAAT
The DNA here is from genome assembly GCF_017311325.1 of Ursus maritimus. Taxonomy (NCBI): domain Eukaryota; kingdom Metazoa; phylum Chordata; class Mammalia; order Carnivora; family Ursidae; genus Ursus; species Ursus maritimus. The sequence continues at coordinate 4,663,584 of NW_024425675.1, forward strand.
CAAAATAATCATATTGATAATAATACATGAATAATAGGAGGCCTCAACACTCCTCTCAAAATGATGGACAGATCATTTAAGCAGGAGATCAACAGTGAAACAAGAGCTTTGAATGACACAATGGACCAGATGGACTTCGTAAATATATACAGAACATCCCACCCGAAAACAACAGAATACTCAATTCTTTTTGAGTGCACATGGAACTTTCCCCAGAATAGACCACATACTGGGTCACAAATCAGGTCTCAACCAATACCAAAGATTTAAATTATTCCCTGCATATTATCAGACCACAATGCTTTGAAACTGGAACTCAATCACAAGAAAAAAATTGGAAGGAATTCAAACACTTAGAAGTTAGAGAGCATCTTGCTAAAGGATGATTGGGTCAACCAGGAAATTAAAGAAAAACTTAAACAATTCACGGAAACTAATGAGAATGAAAACACATCAGTCCAAAACTATGGGATACCACAAAGGCGGTTCTAAGGGGGAAATACATAGCCATCTAAGCTTCTCTCAAAACATTAAAAGAAATACCAGATACACAAGCTAACCTTACACCTAAAGGAGCTGGAGAAAGGACAGCAAATAAAACGTAAACCATATAAGAGAAAAGAAATAAGATAGAGCAGAGATCAATGAAATAGAAACCAGAGGAACAGCAGAACAGATCAACAAAACTAGAAGCTGGTTCTTTAAAGCAATTAATAAGATCAATAAACCTCTGGCCAGACTTATCCAAAAGAAAAGGGAAAGGACCCAAATTAATAAAATCATGAAAGAAAGGGAAGAGATCACAATTAACACCAAACAATTATTAGAAATTATTACCAACACCTATACACCAACAAATTAAGCAATGTGGAAGAAATGGATGCCTTCCTGGAAACTTATAAACTACCAAGATTGAAACAGGATGAAATAGACAATCTGAATAGACCAATAACCACTAAAGAAATTGAATTGGGAATCAAAACCCAACCAAACAACAAGAGTCCAGGGCCAGATGGCTTCCCAGGGGAATTCTACCAAACATTTAAAAAGAAATAGTACCTATTCTACTGAAGCTGTTTCAAAATATAGAAACAGAAGGAAAACTTCCAAAGTTTTATGAGGCCAGCATTAAACCAGACAAAAGACCCCATCAAAAAGGAGAATTATGGGCCAATATCACTGATGAACATGGATAACAAAATACTCAACAAGATCCCAGCCAGTAGGATCGAACAGTACATTCAAAGGATTATTCACCATGACCAGGTGGGATTTATTCCTGGGATGCAAGGATGGTTCAACATTCACATATCAACTAACATGATACATAATATTAATAAAAGAATGGACAAGAACCATATGATCCTCTCAACAGTCTCAGAAAAAGCCTTTGACAAAATACAACATCCTCTACTGATTAAAACTCTTCAGAGTGTAGGGATGGAGAGAACATACCTCAATATCATAAAAAGCCATCTATGAAAAAACCACAGCAAATATCATTTTCAGTGGGGAAAAGCTGAGAGCTTTTCCTTTATGGTCAGGAACACGACAGGGAATCCCACTCTCACCCCTTCTATTCAACATAGTACTAGAAGTCCTAGCCTCAGCAATCAGACAACAAAAAGAAATAAAAGGCATTCAAACTGGCAAAGAATAAGTCAAACTCTCACTCTTTGCAGATGACATGATACTTTATGTGGAAAACCCAAAAGACTCCATCCCAAAATTACTAGAACTCATACAGCAATTTAGCAATGTGGCAGAATACAAAATCAATGCACAGAAATCACTTGCATTTCTATACACTAACAATGTAACTGTAGAAAAAGAAATTAAGGAGTAGATTCCGTTTACAATAGCACCAAAAACCATAAGATACCTAGAAATAAATCTAACCAAAGAGGTAAAGGATCTATACTCTAGAAACTACAGAACACTTATGAAAGAAATTGAGGAAGACAAAAAGAAATGGGAAAACATTCTGTGCTCATGGATTGGAAGAAAAAACATTGTTAAAATGTCTATGCTGCTCAGAGCAATCTACACTTTCAATATCACCACTATTAAAATACCACTGGCATTTTTCAAAGAGCTGGAACAAACAATCCTAAAATGTGTATAGAACCAGAAAAGACCACAAATAGCCAGAGGAATGTTGTAAAAGAATACCAAAGCTTCAAATTCATAGGAACAGAAGACTTGTGTTCCCCCAGCTCTATGGGACACTACCAAAGAGAATCAGTTCTCTCTTACAGTATACATATAGTGAAGAAGGAGTTCCATGATGATGAGAAGGAAAAGATCACATGAGTGGCAAAAAGGATTCTTAGAGGGCATAAAATGGATTCAATTCCCACTGATGCATTGTAAACTCCATCTGAAAGCCCACACATGAGCTGCTGGAAACCAGTGGGACTTAAAGCCTGGAATTTTAAAAATCAGCAGGCTGGGTTCTAAGAGAGCTTGGAGGGCAACCGGAAGCTGAGTCTCCACCTTTAAATATCCAGCTTAGCAAACAGCCCATGGACATACAGCTTGGTAGCAGCAGTTTGAAAAGTGCCAAGGGCTTATGGGAGGGAGAGTTAGTTACTAATCTCAGAGTTTGCTGAGGGACTTCTCCCAGAACAAAGGAGCTGGCAAGTGCCATTTGCCCCATCCCCCACCCCCAGCATAAACACATTGCCACCTATGGGAACCAGCACTGCAGGCATTCACTACTTAACTTTCTTACACCAAGCTCCACCCCCTCCAGCCAGGCTATTATTCAGAATAGAAGAAGAGATAGAGTTTCTCAGACAAACAAAAACTAAAGGAGTTCATGACCACTAAACCAGCCCTAAAAGAAATATTAACAAGGACTTTTTGAGTGGAAAGGAAGGACCATAAGTAAGAGTATGAAAAGTAGAAAACAAAATCTGTTAAAATAAGCTTTCTGTAAAAAAAAAATCAGCCAAAGAATTAACAAAATAAAATAATGTAAAATATGACTCCATATATCTAAAACATGGGTGGGAGAGGAGTAAAGAATGGGTTCAAACTTATGTGACCATCAACATAATATAGACTGCTACATACAGAAGATGTCCTAACCACACATCAAAAACCACTAATAGTTCTGTTTATGGCCGCTGAGGAATGTAGATTCAGTGTTGTAACCCAGTGGGAAAATGCGGCCTTTGATTAAATAAGAGACCCGCATAATGTTTGAAATGATAGTGAAATACATTTGAGAGAATCTTCAGCTCCTGGTCAACAGGTCCAATGGTACCTACTGTTTCGGGCTGCACAACAACTAGGTGTACTATATGAATGAGAAGATCCTGAAGTTGGCCGCCAACATCTCTGGGGACAAGCTAGTGTCATAGGGTACCTCACTAAGACTCACAAGATCCAGTTGCACATCACAGTTCTGGATTACCTTGCATCCTATGCCAAGTATAAAGTGTGGATAAAGCCTGGAGCAGAGCAGTCCTTCCTGTATGGGAACCATGTGTTGAAATATAGGCTGGGCTGAACCATTGAAAATATTTGTTGGCACCAAGGAGAGGTGGTACGCTCCATGGCAGACATACCTTTGAATTTTGGGGTGGCAGCAAAGTCTGCACAAGACTGTAGGAAAGTAGACTCCATGGTGATTCTGGTATTTCACCAAGCAGACATTGGAGAATATGTGAGACACTGATTTAAGACGAAATCATTGTAAAGACTTATGCTATGTGGAAGGACCTTGCTTTGTTTCCTGTGTCTGTGTAGGCTCTAGCATAATGTTGAATTCTTTCAACAATGTAACTGCTTCAAGGACTTCTTAGTTTAATATTATTTATGGATGAATGTAGGCTGGACTCATGCAGAAATGGCTCAAAAAATGGCGTTTCAGACCTTTGCGTTTGTGACTAAATAGAATACTGTGTTTTATATTGAATCAGAGAGCTTTTGGTTTTGAGTAACAGCTTCTAAATTGTTGGAACTCAGGACAAGAATAGCTTGTTGTTGATGTACTATACCTTGGCTAATTGAATTAAAATAAAAATAAATAAAAAAAAATTTAAAAAGAATAGCTTATTGTTATCCGTGACAACACTCTTTTCCAAATCATAATAAGAACACAATGAATTTTCTTCATTATTTATTAATATGATGAAAATTACATATTGCCATATCAGAATGTTAGGCCATGGATGGGATTTTACAAATGAAATTTGGATAAAATAATAGCAACAGGGACACCTAGGTGGCTCAGTCAGTTAAGGTTCTGACACTTGATTTCAGTTCAGGTCATGATCTCAGGATCCTGAGATCGAGCCCTGCAGAGGGCTCTGCACTCAGCCCGGAGTCTGCTTAAGGTCTCACTCTCCTTCTCCCCCTGCTCATGCTAAATAAATAGATGATAGATAGATAGATATAGATAGATAAATAAAATCTTTAAAAATAATAATAACAGCAATTTGTTCTGCTAATTTTCTATACAGTAGATGTTGTGTGGAAGAAAAACTTGGAGTCAAACCAAGTTCTAACACCTACCAGCTATATGGCCTTAGAGGAGTCATTAAACTTTAATAAGCTTAATTTTCTTCTTCTGTTTCAAAAAACAGCTTTAACCATCTACCTAAGAATGGTTTTTAGAATTAGAAATCATGTTTATAAAATATTTAGCACCGTGCCTGGCAAATGATAGGTGTTAAATAAATGGTAAGAATTATTTTTATATTGCATATACTAGGTATTTCTATTACTAAGAGTAGGATCTTATGAGTATAGTTTAATTATGTATCTTGGCTCTTGAAATTTATTTAGATGGTATGATCCCAGGCTAATTTTATTTTGTCACCTTGATTTCTTAAATCATGTCCCTTATGAACCTTTACTTACCTGACTGAACTAGACAGAAGGCACTAATCAGAGACCCTGAAATAAGTGCCTCCACCCTTCCCCATGACTGCCAAAATTATTTTTGGAATTATAAAAAATGTTTTTTAAAAATGAAAAAAATTCCACTGTTTTTAAAAGCTTCCTGTATTGTTAAAAAATGTCTTTAATTAATATACTGCTTATTTTAAATTCAAAAAAGAACACTAATAGATATGCAAAGAATAAAGAGAAAAGAACCCAAGTATATCACTAAAGTAAACCAGCAAACCATGAGAGAGCAAGAGAAGAAAGGATCAGAGAAAAACTACATAAATAACCACAAAATAAGTAACAAAATAGCAATAAATACAAATACAATGACTTCGAATGTAAATGGACCAAACACAGTAACCAAAAGACACAGAGTGACAGAATGGGTTAAACACACACACACACACACACACACACATACACACACACACACAGAGACCTTATGCTGCCTACAAGAGACTCATTTTAGACCTAAAGATACTTGCAGATTGAAAGTGAGGGGATGGAAAATAATCTATCATGCAAATGGATGTGAAAAAGAATGCTGGAGTTACAATATTTATATCAGACAAAATAGACTTTAAAACAAAAACTGTAACAAAAGACAAAGACACTACATAATTATAAAAGGAACAATCCAACAAGAAGATCTAACAATTGTAAAAATTTATGCCCTCAACATAGGAACACCCAAATACATAAAACAATTAATAACAAACATAAAGGAACTACTACTAATATTATAATAATAGTAGGGGATTTTAAGCCCCCACTTACATCAATGGACAGATCATCTAAATAGAAAAATCAAAAAGGATCCAATGGCTTTGAATGACACACTGGACCAAGTGGACTTAACAGATAGCAGCATTATCTACAATAGCCAAACTATGGAAACAGCCCAAGTGTCCATCAACTGATAAATGGATAAAGAAAATGTAATATGTGTGTACACACACACACACACACACACACCATGGAATATTATTCAGCTATAAAAAAGAATGAAATCTTGCCATTTGCAATGACATTGTTGGATCTAGAGAGTATTATGCTAAGCAAAATAAGTCAATAAGAGAAAGAAAGACAAATACCATATGATTTCATTCACATATGTAATTTAAGAAACAAAACAAACAAGCAAAGGGGAAAACACAGCCAGAGGAAAACCAAGAAAAAGACTCTTACCTATAGAGAACAAACTGATGGTTACCAGAAGGGAGGTGGGCAGGTGGATAGGTGACAGGGATTAAGGAGGGCACTTGTGATGAACACTGGATGATGTATGAATCACTATATTGAACATCTGAAATTAATATTATACTGTATGTTAACTAACTGGAATTTTAAAACTTTTAGAATCATAAGGAAAATACATATATGGTACTATATTGCATTTGTCAAAAAAGTCTGCATATAAGTAGACCCATGAAGTTCAAACCCATGTTGTTCAAGGGTCAACTCTTTAAGAAATTGGGAAGATAGCAAATAAATGATCTAATTTTGCACCTCAAAGAACTAGAACAAATTAATCCCAAACATAGCTGAAGTGAGGAAATAATAAAGGTAAGAATGAAAACAGATGAAATACAGACCAGAAAAACAATAGAAGAAATCAACAAACAGTAGTTTTTTCCAAAAGATAAACAAAATTGACAAACCTTTAGCAAGATTAAGAAAAAAAGAATAATAAATAAAATCAGAAATGAAAGAGGAGTAATTCAACTGACAGTACAGAAATCCATAGGATCATAAAAGAATACTATGAAGAATTATAAGCCAACCAATTAGATAACTAGAAGAAATAAATAAGTTCCTAGAATTATACAGCCTACCAAGACTGAAGCAGGAAGAGACAGAAAATTTGAGAGACCAATAAAAAGGATACTAAAATAGTAATCAAAAACCTCCCAACACAGAAAACCCCACAACCAGATGGTTTAAGTGGTGAATTATATAAAACATTTAAAAAAAAACAAATGCCAATCATCCCCAAACTCTTTCAAGAATTAGAGGAGGCAGAAACACTTCCAAACTCATTGTAGGAGTCTAGTATTACCTGATTCCAAATGCCAGATACGGACAGTACAAGAAAACTACAGACTAATTCTCCAGAAGAATACAGATGTAAAACTGACAACAAAATATTATCAAACCAAATTCAAGAACTCATTAAAACGATCATGCACTATGACCAAGTGCAATTTATCCCTGAGATACAGGGATAGTTCATCATTCATAAATCAATAATTGTGATATATCACAGTTCATTTAATAGAATGAAAAATAAAAATCATAAGATCACTTTAATAGATGCGGAAAAAGCATTTGGCAAAATACAACATTCTTTCATGATAAAAACTCTCAAAGCTTAGGCATAGAAGCTTAGGTATAGAAGGCACATAAGTCAACATATGACAAACCCACAGTTAACATTATACTCAATGAAGAAAAATGTAAAGCTTTTCCTCTAAGATCAGGAACAATACAAGTATACCCATATTCAACACAATACTAGAAGTCCTAGCTAGGGCAATCAAGCATGAAAAAGAAATAAAAGGCATCCAAATAGGAAAGTAAGAATTAAAATTTTCATTATTTGCAGATGATAAGATTTTGTACAGTTGACCCTTGAACAACATGGCTTGAACTGCATGGGTCAACTTATATGCAGATTTTTTTTATAAATGCGGTGATATAAATGTATTTTCTCTTCCTTATGATTTTCTTCACATTTTCTTTTCTCTAGCTTGCTTTATTGTAAGAATACAGTATATATATCATATAAAATATGTATTAATTGGCTGTTCATGTTATTTGTAAGGCTTCTGGTCAACAGTAAGCCATTAACAGTTAAGTTTTGAGGGAGTCAAAAGTTATACACAGATTTTTTACTGCACAGGGGTTTGGTGTCCCACCCCTTCATTGTTCAAGGGTCAATTATATATTGAAAATCCCCAAAACTAAAAACCGTGGAATATGATCAATGAATTTAGTAAAGCTGCAGGATGTAAAATCAATACACAGAAGTCAGTTACAGTTCTGTATGCTAATAGTGAAACATCTGAAAGAGAAATAAAGTAAACTATCCTATTTACAATGCATTGAAAATCATAAAACACCTAGAAGAAAATTTAACCAAGGAAGTAAAAAATATGTGCAATTAAAACTACAAGAAGTTGTTGAAAGAAATTGAAGAAGATACAAACAAATGGAAGGGAAATCCATGTTTATGAATCAGAGGAGTCAATATTGTTTAAATATCCATGCTATCCAGAACTATCTATAGATTCAATGCAAACTTTACCAAAATTCCAATGTAATTTTTCATAGAAATAGATACAACAATCCTACAATTTGTATGGAACTACAAAAGAACTCCAATAGTGAAACAATCATGAGAAAGAAGAGGCATCACACTTCCTGATTCAAATTATACTACAAAGCTATAGTAAATAAAATAGTACAGTCTGGCATAAAAAATATATATAGGCCAATGGAATAGAAAATGCAGAATTAAACCTCTGCCTATATGGTCCTCTAATATTTGACAAGGGAGACAAGAACATCCAATGGGGAAATGATTGTCTCTTCAACAAATGGTGCTAGGAAAACCAGATAACCACAGGCAAACAAAATGAAATTATATCCCTAACTTCAACATCTCACAAAAATTAACTCAAAATGGATCAAAGATTTAAACATAAGATCTGATACTATAAAACTCCTAAAAGAAAACATAGGGAAAAAAGGAACTCCTCAACACTGGCCTACCAATGATTTTTTTGGATTTGACATCAAAAGGACAAGCAACAAAAGAAAAAATCAGTAAGTGGAACTACATCCAACTTAAAAACTTCTACACTGCAAAAGAAACAATTAACATGAGTGACATCACCAAGATGGCAACATAGGTCATTCTTGACCTTGCTCTCCCTCATAAGAAGGACAAATAATTATTCATAGACACCAGTGAGAAAATCCTAAAACATGGGGATGAAGCTAAAGCATTACAGAGACCAAGACAGACGACATTAGAAGAATAAGAGAAGTGGTTACACACTGACCACAGTGCCCCTCCCTCAGGCCAGGGCAACACCACACTGAAAGGTCTCTTCTAAGTCTATCATTCCTTCACTGGGGAAAAAAAAAAGAACCCAGGGTGGACATCGAGCTCAGACTGAATTACACTCCCAGTTTTCCTGGTTCTCCAGCTTGCAGACAGTGAATAATGGGACTCCTTGGCCTTCGTAACTGCATGTGCCAATTATTACAATAAATCTCCTTTTATATATCTATATATAGATATCGATATCCTATTTGTTCTGTTTTTCTGGAGAACACTAATACAGGTGGCTTTATTAATATCAAACGAGATAGACTTTAAAACAGTTTAAAAACTGTTGCAAGAGACAAAGAATCACATTATATGTTGACAAAAGGGTCATTCGTCAAGAATATATAACACATATGAACATATGCACACACAAAAAAGAACCCCAAAATATATGAAGCAAACAAGCATATTAAAGATCCATAAATAAATATAGGACTTGAACAACACTATACACCAACTGGACATGACAAATGACATTTATGAAACCCACAGCTAACATTCTACTCAATGGTGAAAGAATGAATGATTCCTCCATAAGAACAGAAAACAGACATTGTCTGTTTTTACCAGTACTATTCAACAATGTAGTAGAAGTTTGAGCAAGAGCAGTTAGAAAATAAAAAGAAATAAAAGGTATCCAAATTGGAAAAGGAGTAAAACTATTTTTATTCACAGATGACATGATCATATATTTAGAAAATTCCAAAGATTTCACACAGAAATATTAAAGTTAAATTTAGCAAAGATTCAGGATTCAAGATCAGCATGCAAAATCAGTTGTATTTCTAAACACCAGCAATAAGTAATTTGAAAATGAAATTTTAAAAAATTCTATCACTATATATCAGAAAGAATAAAATACTTAGGAATTCATATTACCCAAGAATTATACACTGAAAACTATCAAATATTGCTATAATAAACTAAATAAGACCTAAATAAGGTGGAAAGGCATTCTGGGTTCATGAATTGGGGGACTTAATACTATTAAGATGACAATACTTCCCAAGGTGATCTACAGATTGAGTGCATTCTCTAGGAAATCCCAAAGGCCTATTTGAAAAAATGAAAAGATTTGATCCTAAAATTCATATTTAGTTGCAGGAGGACAAAAATAGCCAAAGTGGTGTTGAAAAAGACAAAAATTAAGAACTCACATTTCCCCATTTCCAAACTTACTACAAAGCTAAAGCAAATCAAAACAATATGATATTGACATATGGGTAGACATATACACCAGTGGAATACAATTGAGAGCCCAGAAATAAACCTATACATGGGGTTGACTGGTTTTTTACTAGGGTGCCAACACAATTCAGCAGAAAAAGAAAAGCCTCTTCAACAAACAATGCTGGAACAACTCAATATCCACAGGCAAAAAAAAAAAATTAAGTTGTATGGATCACTACTTCATACCATACAAAAATAAACTCAAAATGTATTAATGACCTAAATATAAGAGCTAAAACCATAAATCTTTTAGAAGAAAGCATAAGGGTAAATCTCTTATCTTAGATTTGGCCATTGATTCTCAGATATTGACACTAAAAGCATAATAACAAAATAAGAAACAGATAAATTGAGCTTCATAAAATTATTTTTATGCATCAAAGGACATTTTCAAGAAAGTAAAAAGATAACCTACAGAATGAGAGGGAATATTTGTAAACCATACATCTGACAAAAGGTTTAATATCCAGAATATATAAAGAACCTCTACAACTCACAACAAAAAGACTAACAAACCAATTAAAAACTGGGTGAAGGAGTTGAATAGACATTTTTTTCCAAAGAAGATATACAAATGACCAATAAGCACATTAAAAAAATGCTTCACATCTTCAATAATTGGGAAATGCAAATCAAAATCGCAATAAGATATATTTCATACCTACTAGAACCATTATAATTAAAAGAGCAAAGAAAACAAGTGTTGGCAAGAATGTTTATCCTTCTATATTTCTGGTGGAAATATAAAATGGTGCACACACTGTGGAAAACAGTTGGGCAGTTACTCAAAAAGCTAAAATTAGAATTATCATATTATCCAGCAATTACACTCCTACCCAAAATAATTGAAAACAGATTTAAACAGCTACCCATACACCATGTTCATTGCAGCATTATTGACAATAGCCAAAAGACAGAAACAACCCAAATGTGAATCAGCAGGTAAATGGATAAACAAAATGTGATAGATAGATAGATGATAGATAGATAGATGATAGATAGATATAGATAGATGATTGATAGACAGATAGATAGATGATAGATAGATGATAGATAGATATAGATAGATGATAGATAGATAGATAGATAGATAGATAGATAGATAGATGATAGATATGCAATGGAATCTTATTCAACCATCAAACAATGAAGTTCTGACACATCATGGATGAAACTTAAAAACATTATGCTAAGTGAAATAGGTCAGATACAAAAGGACAAATGTTGTATGATTTCACTCATATGAAATAGGCACATTCATAGAGATAAAAAGTAAATTAGAGGTTACCAGGGGCTGGATAGGGGCAGGAATGGGAGTTATTGCTTAATGAATTTTTTTTCAGGGTAATGAAAAGTTGTGGATATAGAGGGAGTGATGGTTGCACAACATTGTGAATGTCATTAATGCCACTGAATTGTACACTTAAAAGATAATTAAAATGGCAAATTTCATATTATACAAATTTTACCACAATAAAAAATTTTAGTGGATTGATTAAATTCTGGCTAACTGCTGGTTAAAATTTGTAATAAACTTTGAATAAAAGAAAACAGCCTGATCATAATAAGGAATATTTATCTCAGATAACCTGGTAACATAGGTGAAACAGTAGAGGAACTCTCAACTCAAAGCACAATAGAAGAGTAATTCTCCTGCACTTTACATCACAATCATTTAATTTTATTTAGAAAGTTCAAGCCAATGTTGGAAGATATGGGTTGATTATAAAAGTTACATGTGTTGGAAAGGAAGAACAAATTTATCATTTAGTATACACATACACACATACATACATATTTTTTTAAGAGAGAGAGGGAACACCCTCAAGTTGGCAGGGGGAGCAAAGGGAGAATCTTAATCAGGCTCCACCCCCAGCACAGAGCGCCATGGAGGGTTCAATCTCAGGACCCTGAGATCATGACCTGAGCTGAAATCAAGAGTCAGTCGCTTAACCAACTGAGCCACCCAGGCACCCTGTTTTAAAACATATTATATAAAACACCTAAATAATCTATTATTTATACCACAAATCACCTTTCTCCTGCTGTACCCTGAGGAATTTTTGGCGTGATATGTTCAGAATTCATAATGTCAAATACTGTTATTTGGTTAAGGCAAAGCAATCACTTCCCTTTTACACAGATCTTAGTTGAAATAAACTCTGGGTAATGTAATGTTAACTCATCAAATTAATTTTTGCATACTGGTCAATATATTTCCATATTATGTGATGACTGTCTAAGGAGTTATTTCCAGATTTAATAATGTTCTCTCTTCATTTATTTATGATTATACCATGGGAACACATAATCATTCACATTTTTATCTTACAAAATAGAAAATCTTTTTACCTTGAAATTCTCTTGCTTCTTGGTAAGTTTGTTTTTCAGTCTTAGTTCGTAATTTCTCTTCTACAACAGCAGCCTTAATGACAAAAGTTATAATAATAATTTCAAATTATATATCTTGGAACTCTACCTTCTCTCAGAGCAAGAATTTTTACTCATATCTACAATGCCAATGCATAAATGTTTTACTTTTATATCCTGAATGCATCAAATAAAAACACAAGAACAATGAAGGGATCTGAAACATTTGGGAACACTTATGTGGAGGGAACCCAAACTATATTGTGATTCTCCTTCTAAATAATTCCAAATAAATCATGTTAATAAGGATTATGATTCTACTTTAGATTTATATTTCAGTCTGATTCAATCTCTAGACTAACTCAAATGGCTCATGAAATTATTTTTAAGGTCACTTTAATAAATTCTATTATAAAAGTATATTGTACATATATGTCAAATATATACAGCCTTTTTATCATTTCTTTTTCCCCAGCATTTTTGCTTTAAGAGTTTCCTAATCAAATACTGCCTTAACAAAAGCAATTCTGATAATTTTCTAGCCCTTGTTTAAGGTACATAAAATCATTTCAAAAAAACTATGTTTTCACAATTACCTTACTATATAAAAATATTTTTTCTAGATGAACCCAAAATGAAAATTTCCCTGTCTCAGCTAGGAATTGTGTATATTTTATCATTAAAACTCTAAGCCACAACTTCTTTGTCAATACAGCTTAGAATTTTTTATGTTAATATTACTGATTCTCAAATATTACTTTAAAGATCCTAAATATAAAACAGATTGTATTAAATGGCAAACTTTTTATTCCTTTCAAATAAGAAAATATTAATGAGTTTTAATTAACATTTGCTTAAAATATTAAAGGAGTCTAGCAATTCAAAGTAAACAGCTTTCAAATTATTATACTGTATCTTACCTTTGAGATGTCACTACCCATTGGCTTTCTTTTATGTGAAATGAATGATGCTGTTGCTGTTTCACTCCCTTGAAGTGATGTTTTGACAGACAGTAAATCTTCAATTTCTTCGTTTGATAATAGTCTTGTTAATGATTTATCATGGGTCTTTAATGGAAGTATATGGGGTAGGTCTTTATCAGCTGAACCTTCATTTGAACTCCTTAAAAAAGCTGATCCATCTTGAGACGTTAGGATCTGTGAAAGATCTGAAATAGCAGAGCTAGCTCTTTTCTTCTCTGAGCTTTAGAATTACAAAACATCTGGTATTAGATTATGTGAAGAAAAATTTTTATTTGTAACTGAAGAATCATTTTCATAATCTATAAGAATATTAAATAAGCAATCAATTATTCATTAATTAGTGGTAATTCAAATATGAAGTTGCTGCTAGATAAGTTGAAGATAATATATCTTTTGGGATTTAAAATAGATGTACAGAATTAAGTGACATTTAAAATACTTAACATAAGAGCTATTCAAGATCATAACAGGCACAGAACAAAAAGTATTTGGTCAAAGTAGAGCACAAGATGTTTTAGAGGATGCCCTTTAGTCACATTTGTCCCAGTTATTTTTCCACAATTTCTTTCAGAATGAAAATAAAAATGAAAATTTCTCTATAGCAGTTTTAATATTACAAGATCACTGTCTTCCACAAGAGTCAATTTTCAAGCTCTGAGTTAGTTTTCTTCAAGGTAATAAGTATTTATTCTTCACCAGTTGGCAGGATCAGCTTATTAGGGTTCCAGAACTAGGATAACTATATGTCATGGTTTGTCTGCACGGTCTCAGTGTATGTTAGTCCCAACATTCCAATTTAGATGATAATTTAAATGGTCCAACTACCTATGTTTTATAGAATTTAACATAGCTTTTCTAGCTCTATCAAATGCAACAGAGTTTTATGGTTCTTTGTTTTATACAGCTATTACTCCAGTTAGTATAATTTACCTAAGGTTTATTGCAGCACCTAAAATAATTTGAATTTTGGTCACACAGATGCAAAATTTTACAATGTAGCTATTGTCACCCATCCTAATCTGTCACTTTAGGATGAATTTCAAACACCAGGTTTTAGATTATAAAAAGAGGGGTATGGAGGACAATTCTGAGAACAAAAGTGTAAGATAATTGATGGCTAAAAAGACATAATTTATGACAAACAGACTTTTGTAGTAGTGTTATAAAATGGATTCCAATATTAAAGTAAAGAGAATAGGTGGCTGCCTGTCCTAAATTAAGGATGATATCTCAACCTCAAACATGATTTTTTGGTTTTATTAGGTTTTTGAATTTAAAATGACTAGTTATAAAATAGTCTAACACTCTTCTGGAAAATATTTTTGAAGACAGATCCTAGAGTACTGTAGTCATTTTTCAGCCATTGAAGCATAACAATTGTCCAAGTACATAATATAATTGATGCTTTTTTACAAACATACCTGCAGCTATACACAAATCACCACTCCTGCCACTAATATTACCACATAGCTATATATAGAAAGTAAAATACTTTCAAAGATTTTGAAATGTTTATTAGGGGATATCATTAATCACTTGATTCTACACAGGCAAGTGATCCTATTATAACAAGAGAGAAAATGTGTGGCAATATCAAGAACAAGGCCTTAAATACAATACAAAGCATATAATACAAAGTTTATTTATAACCATATTCCCACACTCAAGCTTTCCCCACTTATATTGGCTCCCACAACCACAAAGGACTGTCATTGCATAACACCATAATACTTCTGCTGCGGGGGAACAAGAATCAAAAATACTAGAAAAGTATGCAAGCAATACTGTTCAAGCTCACATCAGCCAAACAAGTAACTCTAGAAGTGGAAACAGGCATACTTTCAAGGCCTGATATTTGTTTGAATGATAAAAGAAAAGAAGAGGAAAAGGAAGAGGCAGAGGGGAGGAGGAAGAAAAGGAGAAAAAAGGAGGAAGAGGATAGAAAGTCTATGAAAGTCAGTCTATAGTCACACAGAAAATAATGATGATTTGGCCAATCCCCATTCTTTGGTAAATTATCAAAAACAACCTAAATATATTTTATAAATCTTGCTAAATTTGCATCATTTGTTATCCACTTTTGATTAAAGATTTTTTCTAGTCATCACTGTGTTAAAACACAGAGTATAATAGTATACTTATGAGCATGTATTTCAACAGCTTTGATAATAAGGATGTTGGTAGCATTCTACATGACAGTCTTTAATATCACTGATGTGATATAAAGATATAATAATATTGATATATAAAGAATAAATCTCCTCTTGTTTGCAAAAGCATTTCTTAATACTGAAGATCTGAACATTGCATCCTTTTCTCACCAGCAAATAGATGTATAAAGGTATAATCTGTTATGCATATCATCAGGCACACATTTTTAACACATTGTCATCCAGGCAAAATGGAAGATTTCCATAGAACTACTGCCCAACCTGTTCTGAGTTGATTTGTCTGTCTGTCTCTGTTTCCATTTTCTAAGCTGTCAACACAATCCCCAAGACATTTCCCTCCTCCCTTAGGAAAAAAAATTTCTTGTAAATATTGATATATACACTGAACCTTAAATTATCAATGGAAATACAGAGGAGAATGGATTTGATATTCTTATCTGCAATAATAAAAGATGAGGAATGTATTTCTATATGCAAGAAAAACAAAAGATCTAGGATTCAAAGTGTGTAGTACAACCTTAAATGATTCTAAAAATTAACTTCATAAGAAAATTTCAATATAATGAATGTAAAAATAACTTTCAAAATTTATCATATTTGATAGTTTTAAAAATTATAATTATCATTGGTCAAATTCTTCATAGTGGTTAGTTTTAGGCTCCTCAACTAAAAAGGAACTCAAAAAAATTGAAAATATTCAGTAAAAATACAAATGATTAAAAACCTGGAAAAATGAAATGTCAAAATACTTAGAATTATTTCATCTAGAGAAAACAAGGCTGGTTGACTACTTAGAAGTAGTTTGTAAACATCTAAATATATCTTACACTGAAAATATTGACTGGCTACAAATACTAGCTACTGCTATTACTGAAATAATTAAAAATAGAAATTAAACTATAAAATAAGGAAAGTATATGAAACAAAAAAGGAAAACTATTCTAACACCAGAAAAACAAATTATCAGTTAATGAGGATGATAAGCATATTTTCTCTTGCATGGCCCTGGTGGATATTTCCCTTTCCCCAACCAATAGCTTGGCAGAGATTCTCAAAATCTTTCATTGATACCTGCAATATTGGACTGTGAACTCCCTCCACACACCCTTTTATTGACATGTCTACTTCCTCTTCATCAGGGAGTTTCACAGTTAGAGAATCATCTATTTTTTCTCTGCATTCCTCCCAACTTCTCTAAAAATACTATATACTAGTATGTGAATAGGACCCTTCCCATAGAGCACTTTAGATTATCCATCAAGTTGTCACTAGCCCAAACATTCCTTGTGCAAAATGAGAGCTTGGAATATTACACATATTCTGCTTCTACTCTGTAAGTTTTTTCAATAAATACTATTGTAGTATAACAACCTACATCATATAGTCAGTTGTATATGACTTATCTGGATATTATAGATTTGGAAAACAGAACCAGTTTCATTGGACCCTGACGGAGGTGGAAAATTAACCCACTGGAAGACAAACCCACTAGAAGACAAACTATTGAGTTGGAATGGCCAATATCTCAGTGGCCATGTTATATATATCCACAAAAGCCCCAGAGACACAAATTACTTGGCCAAACTAGAATGACTAGAGCCCATGTAGCCACAGAGATATGGGATACCACAACCTCTAAGTATGTAGGATAGCCACATAGTCCAAAGACCACTAAAGCCCTGAAATGGGAAAATTTCTTAGAAATTCTGGAGCAGGGAGGAGCCCAAGACGGCAGAGGAGTAGGAGACCTAAATTTCATCTGGTCCCAGGAATTCAACTAGATAGATACCAAATCATTCTGAACACCTACCAAGTCAACTGGAGAAGAAAAGAATAGCAGCAACTCTATGAACAGAAAAGCAACCACTTTCTGGAAGGTAGGAGGTGCAGAGAAGTGAATCTGAGGCGACATATGGGAAGACAGACCACAGGGGGAGGGAGCCTCAGTCAGCCAGCTACTGGCAAGACATAGAGCTGCAGAGCACAAAATTGGAACTTTTAGAAGTCTGCTCTGGTGAGGGACGTCACTCTGGTAGCTAAGTTGGGGGGGGGGTGGAACCCTCGCTGGGACAGTGTGGTCTCAGGATTCTCAGAGTCACAGGAAGACCAGGGGTACCTGAGTGCAGCAGAACTCCCAGGTATCAGAGTGGGGAGTCTGGCTGCAGTGAGCCCAGGAGTGGGCTCTCAGCTCAGAGTTGCCATAAACTATGATCCACAGCACAGCTGGGTCACTGCTCTTCAAGCAGAGGCCCAACAAGTGGCATAACTGGGGAGACTCCCCTTCTTCTCCTGGGAGGAGTAGCATGGGAGCGTGCCAAAGGAATCTGCTGGGTTTGGAGTCTCCAAACAGGGCCGTGTGCCAGAGATAGAAATGCTTGGTCACAGGCCAGGTGAGCACAGAGTGCGGCTGGAGATCAGGGAGACAGGAGTGATTGACTGCTTTTCTCTGAGGGTGCACTGAAGAGTGGGGTCCCAAGCTCTCCACTCCTGGTTCCTCTGGGATGGGAGACTGGGAGGCTGCCATTTTCATTCTCATTCTCTAAAGCTGGGCAGAAAGCCTTCAGTGAACAAAACCAAAAAAGAGCAAACTGGAGCGGATTACTTAGCCTGGCCCCAGGCAAGGGCAGTGCAATTCCACCCAGGGCAAAGACATTTGAGAATCAATGCAACAGACCCCTCTCCCAGAAGATCAGCAAGAACGCCCAGCCAAGACCAAGTTAACCTACCAATGAGAACTGCAAAACTCCAGTGCTAGGGGAATACAGCACATAGAATGCATGGCTTTCCCCCCATGATTCTTTAGCCTTTCAACTTTAATTTTTTTAATTTTATTTTTTTTCTTTTTTTACTTTTTCTTTTTTTTTTTGAATAGTTCTTTCCTTTTTCAACCAACCTCTTACCTTATCAATTCCTTTTTTAAAAATCTTTTTAAATTTTCATTGTTATATTCTATCCCTTCATTGTGTTTAACCTTATTTTGTGTGTATATGTAAGTTTTTCTTTCTTTAAAACAAGGCCTTAAATACAATACAAAGCATATAATACAAAGTTTATTTATAACCATATTCCCACACTCAAGCTTTCCCCACTTATATTGGCTCCCACAACCACAAAGGACTGTCATTGCATAACACCATAATACTTCTGCTGCGGGGGAACAAGAATCAAAAATACTAGAAAAGTATGCAAGCAATACTGTTCAAGCTCACATCAGCCAAACAAGTAACTCTAGAAGTGGAAACAGGCATACTTTCAAGGCCTGATATTTGTTTGAATGATAAAAGAAAAGAAGAGGAAAAGGAAGAGGCAGAGGGGAGGAGGAAGAAAAGGAGAAAAAAGGAGGAAGAGGATAGAAAGTCTATGAAAGTCAGTCTATAGTCACACAGAAAATAATGATGATTTGGCCAATCCCCATTCTTTGGTAAATTATCAAAAACAACCTAAATATATTTTATAAATCTTGCTAAATTTGCATCATTTGTTATCCACTTTTGATTAAAGATTTTTTCTAGTCATCACTGTGTTAAAACACAGAGTATAATAGTATACTTATGAGCATGTATTTCAACAGCTTTGATAATAAGGATGTTGGTAGCATTCTACATGACAGTCTTTAATATCACTGATGTGATATAAAGATATAATAATATTGATATATAAAGAATAAATCTCCTCTTGTTTGCAAAAGCATTTCTTAATACTGAAGATCTGAACATTGCATCCTTTTCTCACCAGCAAATAGATGTATAAAGGTATAATCTGTTATGCATATCATCAGGCACACATTTTTAACACATTGTCATCCAGGCAAAATGGAAGATTTCCATAGAACTACTGCCCAACCTGTTCTGAGTTGATTTGTCTGTCTGTCTCTGTTTCCATTTTCTAAGCTGTCAACACAATCCCCAAGACATTTCCCTCCTCCCTTAGGAAAAAAAATTTCTTGTAAATATTGATATATACACTGAACCTTAAATTATCAATGGAAATACAGAGGAGAATGGATTTGATATTCTTATCTGCAATAATAAAAGATGAGGAATGTATTTCTATATGCAAGAAAAACAAAAGATCTAGGATTCAAAGTGTGTAGTACAACCTTAAATGATTCTAAAAATTAACTTCATAAGAAAATTTCAATATAATGAATGTAAAAATAACTTTCAAAATTTATCATATTTGATAGTTTTAAAAATTATAATTATCATTGGTCAAATTCTTCATAGTGGTTAGTTTTAGGCTCCTCAACTAAAAAGGAACTCAAAAAAATTGAAAATATTCAGTAAAAATACAAATGATTAAAAACCTGGAAAAATGAAATGTCAAAATACTTAGAATTATTTCATCTAGAGAAAACAAGGCTGGTTGACTACTTAGAAGTAGTTTGTAAACATCTAAATATATCTTACACTGAAAATATTGACTGGCTACAAATACTAGCTACTGCTATTACTGAAATAATTAAAAATAGAAATTAAACTATAAAATAAGGAAAGTATATGAAACAAAAAAGGAAAACTATTCTAACACCAGAAAAACAAATTATCAGTTAATGAGGATGATAAGCATATTTTCTCTTGCATGGCCCTGGTGGATATTTCCCTTTCCCCAACCAATAGCTTGGCAGAGATTCTCAAAATCTTTCATTGATACCTGCAATATTGGACTGTGAACTCCCTCCACACACCCTTTTATTGACATGTCTACTTCCTCTTCATCAGGGAGTTTCACAGTTAGAGAATCATCTATTTTTTCTCTGCATTCCTCCCAACTTCTCTAAAAATACTATATACTAGTATGTGAATAGGACCCTTCCCATAGAGCACTTTAGATTATCCATCAAGTTGTCACTAGCCCAAACATTCCTTGTGCAAAATGAGAGCTTGGAATATTACACATATTCTGCTTCTACTCTGTAAGTTTTTTCAATAAATACTATTGTAGTATAACAACCTACATCATATAGTCAGTTGTATATGACTTATCTGGATATTATAGATTTGGAAAACAGAACCAGTTTCATTGGACCCTGACGGAGGTGGAAAATTAACCCACTGGAAGACAAACCCACTAGAAGACAAACTATTGAGTTGGAATGGCCAATATCTCAGTGGCCATGTTATATATATCCACAAAAGCCCCAGAGACACAAATTACTTGGCCAAACTAGAATGACTAGAGCCCATGTAGCCACAGAGATATGGGATACCACAACCTCTAAGTATGTAGGATAGCCACATAGTCCAAAGACCACTAAAGCCCTGAAATGGGAAAATTTCTTAGAAATTCTGGAGCAGGGAGGAGCCCAAGACGGCAGAGGAGTAGGAGACCTAAATTTCATCTGGTCCCAGGAATTCAACTAGATAGATACCAAATCATTCTGAACACCTACCAAGTCAACTGGAGAAGAAAAGAATAGCAGCAACTCTATGAACAGAAAAGCAACCACTTTCTGGAAGGTAGGAGGTGCAGAGAAGTGAATCTGAGGCGACATATGGGAAGACAGACCACAGGGGGAGGGAGCCTCAGTCAGCCAGCTACTGGCAAGACATAGAGCTGCAGAGCACAAAATTGGAACTTTTAGAAGTCTGCTCTGGTGAGGGACGTCACTCTGGTAGCTAAGTTGGGGGGGGGGGGTGGAACCCTCGCTGGGACAGTGTGGTCTCAGGATTCTCAGAGTCACAGGAAGACCAGGGGTACCTGAGTGCAGCAGAACTCCCAGGTATCAGAGTGGGGAGTCTGGCTGCAGTGAGCCCAGGAGTGGGCTCTCAGCTCAGAGTTGCCATAAACTATGATCCACAGCACAGCTGGGTCACTGCTCTTCAAGCAGAGGCCCAACAAGTGGCATAACTGGGGAGACTCCCCTTCTTCTCCTGGGAGGAGTAGCATGGGAGCGTGCCAAAGGAATCTGCTGGGTTTGGAGTCTCCAAACAGGGCCGTGTGCCAGAGATAGAAATGCTTGGTCACAGGCCAGGTGAGCACAGAGTGCGGCTGGAGATCAGGGAGACAGGAGTGATTGACTGCTTTTCTCTGAGGGTGCACTGAAGAGTGGGGTCCCAAGCTCTCCACTCCTGGTTCCTCTGGGATGGGAGACTGGGAGGCTGCCATTTTCATTCTCATTCTCTAAAGCTGGGCAGAAAGCCTTCAGTGAACAAAACCAAAAAAGAGCAAACTGGAGCGGATTACTTAGCCTGGCCCCAGGCAAGGGCAGTGCAATTCCACCCAGGGCAAAGACATTTGAGAATCAATGCAACAGACCCCTCTCCCAGAAGATCAGCAAGAACGCCCAGCCAAGACCAAGTTAACCTACCAATGAGAACTGCAAAACTCCAGTGCTAGGGGAATACAGCACATAGAATGCATGGCTTTCCCCCCATGATTCTTTAGCCTTTCAACTTTAATTTTTTTAATTTTATTTTTTTTCTTTTTTTACTTTTTCTTTTTTTTTTTGAATAGTTCTTTCCTTTTTCAACCAACCTCTTACCTTATCAATTCCTTTTTTAAAAATCTTTTTAAATTTTCATTGTTATATTCTATCCCTTCATTGTGTTTAACCTTATTTTGTGTGTATATGTAAGTTTTTCTTTCTTTAAAATTTTGGGAGGCAGTTTCTTCTAACAGACCAAAATATACACAAAATCTAGTGTATGGCTCTGTTCTATTCATCTGCCTGATCACATTCTCTCTTTTTTTTTTTTTAATTTTTCTTCTTTCCTTTTTCAACCAACTTCTTATCAATTCCTTTTGTAAAATCTTTTTTTTGTAATTTTCATTTTATAGTCATATTCCATCCTTTCATTGTATTTAATCTTATTTGTGTGTGTGTGTGTGTGTGTGTGTGTGTGTGTGTGTATTTTTTTCTTTCTCTAAAATTTTGGGATGCAGGTTCTTCTAAAACCAAAGTACACCCAAAATCTAGTGTATGGCTCTGTTCTATTCACCAGCCTCATCAAATTCTTTTTTTTTTCTTTTTCTTTTTTCTCTTATCTTTCCCCCCGGTTTCTGGTCTCTTCTGATTTCTTTACTGTATATTTCTCTGGGGTCGTTGTTACCCTTTTAGCATTTTGTTCTCTCGTTCATCTATTCTTCTCTCAACAAAATGACAAAATGGAAAAACTCACCTCAAAAAATAAGACAAGAGGCAGTACCGACTACCAGGGACCTAATCAATAAGGACATTACTAAGATGTCAGAATTAGAGTTCAGAATAACGATTATAAAGATACTAGCTGGGCTTGAAAAAAGCATAGAACACCCTAGAGAATCCCTTTCTGGAGAACTAAAGTCTAACCAAGTCGAAATCAAAAAGACTGTTAATGAGGTGCAATCAAAAACTCAGGGTCTAAGTGCTAGGATAAATGAGGCAAACGAGAGAATTAGTGACACAGAAGACCAAATGATGGAGAATAAAGAAGCTGAGAAAAAGAGAGATAAACAACTACTGGATCACGAGGGGAGAATTTGAGATTAAGTGACATCATAAAGCAAAATATTAGAATAATTGGGATTCCCAGAAGAAGAGGAAAGAGAGAGGCAAAGGTATACTGGAGCAAATTATAGCAGACAACTTCCCCAATCTGGGAAAGGAAACAGGCACCCAAGTCCAGGAGGCACAGAGAACCCCCCTCAAAATCAATAAAAATAGGTCAACACCCCAAAATATAATACTGAAACTTGCGAATCTCAGAGACAAAGAGAAAATCCTGAAAGCAACTCAGAACAAGAGGTTTGTAAGCTAAAAAGGTAGACACATTAGATTGGCAGCAGACCTATCCATAGAGACCTGGCCAGCCAGAAAGGACTGGCATGATATATTCAGGGTATTAAACAAGAAAAATATGCAGCCAAGAATACTTTATCCAGCTAGGATGTCATTCAAAACAGAAGGAGAGATAAAAGCTTCCAGGACAAATGGAAACTAAAAGAATTTGCCATCACCAAACCAGCCCTACAAAAAATATTGAAAGGGGTCCTCTAAGCCAAGAGAGAGCCCAAAAGTAACATAGATCAGAAAGGAACAGAGACAATATACAGTAACAGTAACCTTACAGGAATACAATGGCACTAAATTCATATCTTTCAATAGTTACTCTGAATGTAAATGTAAATAGTTACTCTAAATGCCCCAATTAAAAGACCCAGGGTATCAGATTGGATAAAAAGCAAGACCCATCAATATGCTATCTGCAAGAGACTCATTTAGACCCAAAGACACCTCCAGATTTAAAGTGAGGGGTTGGAAAACCATTTATCATGCTAATGGACATCAAAAGAAAGCTGAGGTAGCATTCCTTATATCAGACAAATTAGATTTTAAAACAAAGACTGTAATAAGAGATGAGGAAGGACACTATATCATAAAGGGTCTATCCAACAAGAAGACCTAACAAATGTAAATATTTATGCCCCTAACATGGGAGCAACCAATTATATAAGCCAATTAATAACTAAATCAAAGAAACACATTGACAATAATACAATAATAGTAGGGGACATTAACACCCCCCTCACTGAAATGGACAGATGATCTAAGCAGAAGATCAACAAGGAAATAAGGGCTTTAAATGACACACTGGGCCAGATGGACTTCACAGATATATTCAGAAGATTTCATCCCAAAGCTACAGAGAATATACATTCTTCTCTAATGCACATGGAACATTCTCCAGAATAGATCATATCCTGGGTCACAAATCAGGTCTCAACCGGTACCAAAAGATTGGGATCATTCCCTGCATATTTTCAGAACACAATGCTTTGAAACTCGAACTCAATCACAAGAGGAAAGTTTGGAAGAACTCAAATATATGGAGGCTAAAGAGCATCCTACTAAAGAATGATGGGTCAACCAGGAAATTACAGAAGAATTTTAAATATTCATGGAAACAAATAAAAATGAAAACACAACTGTTCAAAATCATTGGGATGCAGCAAAGGCAGTCCTAAGTGGAAGTATATAACAATATACTTCTCGAGAAACAAGAAAGGTCTCAAATACACAACCTAACCCTACACCTAAAGGAGCAAATAAAGCCTAAACCCAGCAGGAGAAAAGAAATAATAAAGATCAGAGCAAAAATCATTGAAATAGAAATCAAAAGAACAGAACAGATCAATGAAACTAGGAGCTAGTTCTTTGAAAGAATTAATAAGATTGATAAACCCCTGGCCAGACTTATCAAAAAGAAAAGAGAAAGGACCCAAAAAAAATAAAATCATGAATGAAAGAGGAGACATCACAACCAACACCAAAGAAATACAAACAATTATAAGAACATATTAGGAGCAACTAAAGGCCAACAAACTAAGCAATCTGGAAGAAATGGATGCATTCCTAGAGATGTATAAACTACCAAAACTGAATCAGGAAGAAATAGAAAACCTAAACAGACCCATAACCAGCAAGGAAATTGAAGCAATAACCAAAAATCTCCCAACAAACAAGAGCCCAGGGCCAGATGGCTTTCCAGGGGAATTCTACCAAACATTTAAAGAATTAATACCTATTCTTCTGAACCTGTTCCAAAAAATAGAAATGGAAGGAAAACTTCCAAACTCATTTTATGAGGCCAAAATTACTTTGATCCCAAAACCAGACAAAGACCCCACGAAGGAGAATTACAGACCAATATCCCCCATGAATATGGATGCATCACCAAAATACTAGCCAATAGGATCCAACAGTACATTAAAAGGATTATTCACCAGGACCAAGTGGGATTTATTCCTGGGCTGCAAGGTTGGTTCAACATCCACAAATCAATCAAAGTGATACACTAGATTAATAAAAGAAAGGACAAGAACCATATGATTCTCTCAATAGATGCAGAAAAAGCATTTGACAAGTACAGCATCTTTTCTTGATTAAAACTTTCACAGTGTAGGGATAGATGGTACATATCTCAATATTATAAAAGCCATCTATGAAAAACCCACAGCAAATGTCATTCTCAATGGGGAAAAACTGAGAGCTCTTCCCCTAAGGTCAGGAACACAGCAGTGGTGTCCACCATCACCACTGCTGTTCAACATAATACTAGGAGTCCTAGCCTCAGCAATCAGACAACAAAAAGAAATAAAAGGCATCTGAATTGGCAGAGAAGTCAAACTCTCACTCTATGCAGATGGTATGACACTTTATGTGAAAAATCCAAAAGATTCTAAAACTGCTAGAACTCATATGGGAATTCAGTAAAGTGGCAGGATACAAAATCAATGCACAGAAATCAGTTTCATTTCTATACACCAACAAGAAGACAGAAGAAAGAGAAGTTAAGGAGTTGATCCAATTTGCAATTGCACCAAAAACCATAAGATACCTAGGAATAAATCTAACCAAAGAGGCAAAGGATCTGTACTCAGAAAACTATAGAATACTCCTGAGAGAAATGGAAAAGAAATGGAAAGAAAAGAAATGGAAAAGAAAAAAATGGAAAAGAAATGGAAAAAGAAATGGAAAAGAAATGGAAAAGAAATGGAAATACATTCCATGCTCATGGATTGGAAGAACAAATATTGTGAAAATGTCTATGCTACCTAGAGCAATCTACACATCCAATGCAATCCTTATCTAAATATCATAAACTTTTTTCACAGAAATGGAACAAATAATCCTAAAATTTGTATGGGACAAGGAAAGACCCTGAATAGCCAGAGGAATGTTCAAAAAGAAAACCAAAGCTGATGGCATCACAATTCCAGACTTCAAGCTCTATTACAAAGCTGTAATCACCAAGACAGTATGGTACTGGCACTAAAACAGACACATAGATCAATGGAACAGAACAGAGAACTCTGAAATGGACTCTCGACTCTATGGTTAACTAATCTTTGACAAAGTAGGAAAGAATATCCAATGGAAAAAAGACAGTCTCTTCAACAAATGATGGTGGGAAAATTGGACAGCTGCATGCAGAAGAATGAAACTGGACCATTTACTTACTTACACTATACACAAAAATAAACTCAAAGTGGATGAAATACATAAATTTGAGACAGGAATGCATCAAAATCCTTGAGGAAAACACAGGCAGCAACCTCCTCAACATCGGCCACAGCAACTTCTTCCTAGACACTTTGCCAAAGGCAAGGGAAGCAAGGGCAAGAATGAACTGTTGGGACTTCATCAAGATCAAAAGCTTTGGCACAGTCAACAAAACCAAAAGACAACTGACAGAATGGGAGAAGATATTTGCAAATGACATATCAGACAAAGGGCTAGTATAAAGAAGTATAAAAAACTTATCAAACTCAATACCCAAGGAACAAATAATCTAATCAAGAAATGGGCAGAAGACATGAACAGACATTTCTGCAAAGACGACCTCCAAATGGCCAACAGACAAATGAAAAAGTGCTCAACATCAGTAGGCATCAGGGAAATCCAAATCAAAAGCACAATGAGATAACACCTCACACCAGTCAGAATCACTAAAATTAACAAGTCAGGAAATAACAGATGTTGGCAAGGATGTGGAGAAGGGAACCCTCCTACACCATTGGTGGGAATGCAAGCTGGTGCAGCCACTCTGGAAAACAGTATGGAGGTTCCTCAAAAAGTTGAAAATAGAGCTACCCCTATGACCCAGCAATTGTACTACTGGATATTTATTCCAAACATACAACTGTAGTAATCCAAAAGGGCAACTGCACCCCAATGTTTATAGCAGCAATCTCCGTAATAGCCAAACTATGGAAAGAGCCCAGATGTCCACTGACAGATGAATGGATAAATAAGAAGTGGTATAGATACACGATGGAATATTATACAACTATCAAAAATGAAATCTTGCCATTTGTAACAACGTGAATGGAACTAGAGGGTATTATGCTAAGCGAAATAAGTCAATCAGAGAAAGACAATTATCATATGATTTCACTGATATGTGGAATTTGAGAACAAGGCAGAGGATCATAGGGGAAGAGAGGAAAACATGAAACAAGAAGAAACCAGAGAGGGAGACAAACCATAAGAAACTCTTAATCTCAGGGAAAAAGCTGAGGTTGCTGGGGGTGAGAGGGATGGGGTGGCTGGGTGATAGACATTGGGGACGATATGTGCTATGGGAAGTGCTATGAATTGTGTAAGACTGATGAATCACAGAGCTGTACCCCTGAAACAAATAAAACAAACAAACAAATGCCATTAATAATAATTTTTTTAAAAAGAAATCCTGGAGCAGATTTGCTATACAAGAAAAATCTGGAGCAATAGTTTTTAAGTAGGTGGCTACAACACCTTTTTTACTAAAGGAAAGTCAAAGAGGCTAGGTCAGTAAAGCCTAGAGAAATTGTGACTGAAAGTTAACAGGCCGATACTAAAGCCTAGAAAGAACTAGTTTGTAGTTACTTTTTCCTCCAGGTAGAAGAGTAAAGGTTTAAATCAGCTCCTAGTGCTGGAGCAAAGCTTTAAATAAACCAAAGGGGGGAAAAGGTGGAGGTGAGGGTTAAGGGGGGATAAGGGTGGGTGGGGAGAACTCTAGTCTTTTCTTCAACCTAGCCCTGCTAGCTGTAGCAATCACTCTCTTCCCCTTGCATTCCAGCTGGGATCTCTTTGCAGCTCTAATGTTAACTTTGTAAATGCTAAATGAATTGCTAGTATGAATTTGCTATGAGTAAAAAGGAGAATTTTTAAATGGCTTTTTATTTTGTAACTGTGCATCTGGATATATGATAAAAATTAATGTGAAATGCTGTATGTTTTAATTTCATAAATGCTAAAAGGATCGTCCTGGTCAGGGAAAGCTGCAAAGAAAAAGTGTTAATGGGATTTTGCTGCCAAGGGTGACCTGGAATTTAAATTTTTTGGATATTGAAAATAGAACAACGGGGAGCCTGGGTGGCTCAGTTAAGCATCTGCCTTAGGCTGAAGTAATGATCCTGGGGTCCTGGGATCCAGCCCCTCATCGGGCTCCCCACTCAGTGGGGAGTCTGCTTCTCCCTCTCCCGCTCCCCCTGCTTGTGCTCTCAATCTCTCTCCCTCAAATAAATAAATAAAATCTTTTTTAAAAAAAGAAAACAGGACAAGATTTCATAAACCATGATTTTTGTCTATTAGAAGCCGGAAAAGCAGCCTATGTTTGCTTATTAGAAAAGGAAAAGCAACAGGAGCCAGAGAGTCAATACCTAAATGAAGATACACATTTGGAGTTTTATCTTTTTTCTTTTTAAGATTTTATTTACTTATCAGAGAGAGAGAGAGCACAAGCAGGGGGGAGTGGCTGGCGGAGGGAGAAGCAGACTCCCAGCTGAGCAAGGACTCGACCCCAGGACCCCGGGGATCATGACCTGAGCCAGAGGCAGACCCTTAACTGACTAAGCCACCCAGGTGCTCACATCTGGAATTTTAAACAGCAGGTTTTGGTTGCTAATAGGCTCTTGTAAAATCAAACATTTGACCCTTAATGTTGATTTTCTGGCCTGATGTGCATATTTTTTAAGTGAGTCAAATTTGGGCTCTAAGACTAACAAAGAAGGTTTGGTAACACCTCGATTGACATTTGGACTTGCAACAGGGCTCTCTGACTCTATGGCATCTCAGCTTTGCTACTAATAAAAATAATAAAGAAAAAAGCTATTCACAGATCCTAATTGCCTGGACCTGACTCAGCTAAAACCTGACACTGTCTGCTATGGGCTGTTTCAGCTTCAGCATGGCTTATTCTAAAGAATGAAAAACAGAAAGGCTTAATCAGACTCTGGGACAGCTCCAGATCTAGGACAACTGTCTTTGAGTCCCTAAACTCCAAAAACATCATGAATGCAGACTGCACCATCTGCACCATCACATACCAATATCCACAGAAAAGAGCTTGTTTTCTGAAGAAACCATCTTAAATTCAGCTGCTAACCTACTCTGTATACAGAGACTAACTACACTCCTCACTTTCCCTGATGAAAGTTGCAAGTTGGGGAAAGTCACAACTCAAGAACTGTGACCACTGCATGCTCTTAACAGATCAAACTCCCAACTCCCTCTCTGGATGTTGATTATTGGTTTGACTTACTGGACTCGTTGCAGTTTGCAGTAACGGACTGATACTCTGACTCTACTTCTCTCACCTGTCTCCTGGTATACACACCTTAGTAGGTCAGTTTGACTATTAAAAACAGCTGTTCCCACAGAGGGACTGATTTATTTTTTCTAGGCTGCTCACTAGATAAATGATCAGAACAAAAGGGATGGGAGGTTATGTAAACCCATTTTGAAATTTTTGAATATTCAAAATTTGTTCTGACCAATTCCTAAACATGTTGTATCTTTCTGGTTAGGATGTTTAAAAATGCTTTTCTGCAAAAATGATTTTGTCCTTGCATACAGCCC
This sequence comes from Ursus maritimus, assembly GCF_017311325.1. Taxonomy (NCBI): domain Eukaryota; kingdom Metazoa; phylum Chordata; class Mammalia; order Carnivora; family Ursidae; genus Ursus; species Ursus maritimus. The sequence goes on from NW_024425675.1 coordinate 4,693,680, forward strand.
TTCTGGTCAAAAGATCTGGATGAAAGCAGAACATGGTTTAGAAAGAATGTAAAGTTTTGATTACTGAATGAAAACACTGATTTGTGTAATGCCTGATAAAAAAAAAAACAAAAGCTCAGCGCCTTAGGAGGCACTAGGGAGGGGGAGGGCACTAGTAATCTTTGTTTTTCAGAACTGTTCCAGAAGTGTTACCCTCTTCCTGAAGGAAAATACCCTGTGCTGCCTTTCCAAGCTGCTGAGAGCACCTTGAATTCAAACTGACTGCTGAGACCTAAGATCACACTTGACAATGCTGATTATGAAGGGGTGGCCCAGATCCTGCACTTTCCACACAGAACTGCTTCAGATGTCCTCTACACTTCCCAGGTAGATTAACTGGTGTCATTCACAAGAAAAACTGTTTGGAACTGACTGCTTTCAAGAAGTCCTTCTAAAACAAAATGATTCAACTAAATCAATCAGCCTGGACCAGAAACCCTATGGTGAGAGGCCACATAGGGGCCCTGTACACCCGCACTGACTAAAGTATGTCCTCTTGGGGTGCTCTAACGATTATAAAGTCTTCATTTCCAGGGATACCATGTGTCCTCTCTGGGATTAAATTTGCTGCGTGTGTGCCCTGACTGTTATGACACTGTCTCAGCCCGGGAAGGCCTTCACATCAGTTTCAACTTTTTGGCCATAGTTGTAGAGTTCCTGAATTGGTGCTTGGGTAAGGTAAAGAAAAGATCAGTATAGAAAATTAAAGAGAGGGGCGCCTGGGTGGCACAACAGTTAAGCGTCTGCCTTCGGCTCAGGGCATGATCCTGCCTTTATGGGATCGAGCCCCACATCAGGTTCCTCCGCTATGAGTCTGCTTCTTCCTCTCCTACTCCCCCTGCTTGTGTTCCCTCTCTCGCTGGCTGTCTCTCTCTCTGTCAAATAAATAAATAAAATCTTTTAAAAAAAATTAAAGAGAAAGTCACTTGGCTTTCTAAGATATGGTGAATGGGACTTGTTTACAAGTGAAGTCCAGGACTCCTAAAGGGTATGACTGAGATTAATACGACCCACTAATGACAATTTTTTACTGTAAAAATGTTTTGGTCAAGGGGGTGTACTGCACAGAAAAGAGTGAACCCAGCAGGACTGAGACTGTTATCCTTAGAATAACCTGATTGCAAGGTTGAGTCCTGGCCAACATTTGGGAACTCGGACTTAGGGAGGGTTCCTACAATTCCCAGAACTGATAAGAGTGGCTCACTGTGCCCAAATTGGTAGCACAAATAATGTGATTTATACAGAGTACCTTCTTTGCTAATGGGAGCCTAGAATTTTGGTATATAGCAGGCAGAGGGTGGTATATGACTAGCCTCACTAAAAACCCTAGGCGCTGAGTCTCTAATGAGTTGACATTCCATATGTATTGTCATAATTCATTACTGGCAGAATGAATTCTGTGTGACTCCACTGGAAGAGAACTCTTGGAAATTTGCACCTGGTTTCTTCTGGATTTTCTCTCATGAAACTTTTCCCTTTACTGGTTTTGCTTTGCAACATATCACTGTAACAAATCATAGCCATGATAATGACTCTGTCCTGAGTCCTCTGAGTTCTCCCAGTGATGGGACTGGTCTTAGGAACCCCTGACACACAGGGCTACTATTTGTACTTTATATTACAATCAAGTTTGCTGTTTCTCTTAGATTATATAACTGACATTGAAGTTCTGGAATACTAAACCCAAAACAGATACAAAGCCATGCTGATTAGAAAACTACCCTATTGGCCAAGTACATGAACTTGGGAAGAACTGTCTGAACTAATCATTCAATAATATTGCATATAGGGAGGGTAAAGATAAAATTAGTCTCCAAACAAAATTTGATGAATACAGGGATTCTATGAAATGCCAATATGTCTCGTTAAAACCACTGGGCATGATAGTCAAAGCTTCAATAGCAGAAAAAACCAACTGTACCCCCCCAAGTCTTTGTTATTATACCAGCTACTGAATAAGTTGCTGCCACTACTGATACATGTATGCAGCAAGACGTGAAACATGCAACCTTTACTAATCTTTCTTGGGAATATTTGAATTCCTGACATACATTTTCAACAGATGGAATAAAACCAGCACAATGTGAACTGCTATCAATTTCCAGACATTCTAGTATATTGAAGACAATGGCCAACACTGAAAAAGTACTGCTTATTTTCTAGGCACATCTCATTAAAGATAATTTTAAATGAAATACAATCCAGGGCCCTGTCATTCAAATGAATTTGGGGAAGGGGATCATTATTTGGACAATACCAAAAAGATATATTCTACATCTTTACAAGAAAACTTATTAGCTCTACAGGTCCCAACCACAAAGGACTTTCTTCTTTAAGCACTGATAACAACACATTCTACACCTAATGACTCTTCAGAGCATCTGTATCACCGTAACTAATTTTAAATGGAAGCTCCTACATTAAGAAGCTATGGAAAAGTTCCAGGCATAAAAACAAGTTTTAACTTTACATCTGCCATATTTTTTAGACTCATGGGATTACAGGTACATGGCATGTAAGCTAACTTTTGCTGATATTAGCTTTTGGCTAATAATACTTCAAATTACTTGTCAGTTCCTGGGACTTTGAATTCCATTATTTCTTCCCTCTGCTAAATATCACACTCTCTTGGCCTATTATTGGGCCCTAATGGGGCAGATTTTCTCACTTTCCAAACATTCCTATCCCATGATGGATCTTCTCTAAAGTCTCATAAGGTACAAGCCTGGAAAATTCTACTGAAATGGGACCTGACTTAGCACATCCAACCAAGGGCCAATCCTGGTTCTTAGGACCTTGGCCAAATTAATAAAATATGTCTGCACACTCGCTGGACACAGAGATACTCCCCTGCTGTTTTAACCAAACCATTGACTTAGTAAGACCCTTGCCTACAAGATTTGCCACCTGACAAGAAAGTATGATTCACTGATCCAACGGTCTCTCTCAAAAGTCATAAGATCTATCGAGGTACCGCATTCGTCCACCAGAATAATGGTAAGTTGTTAAGATCCTATAGAATTGGGATCTTCCCCTACCGATCATCCTAGGGATAAAGAAAGGGGGGGTAATCAGAAGGGGGAATGAAACATGAGAGACTATGGACTATGAGAAACAAACTGAGGACTTCAGAGGGGAGGGGGGTGGGGGAATGGGATAGACCGGTGATGGGTAGTAAGGAGGGCACGTATTGCATGGTGCACTGGGTGTTATACACAACTAATGAATCATCGAGCCTTACATCGGAAACCGGGGATGTACTGTATGGTGACTAACATAATATAATAAAAAATCATTAAAAAAAAAAAAAAGAATTGGGATCTTCAAAATTAGGTGAATTTCAGGCATTGTTCATAACCACAGAGCACTTTTTTGTCCTTTTGTAAAAGGACAAAACTATTAAATACACATACTTTTCTGAGACACCCCCTACCCAAGGAAATAGATAGAGCAACCTTTTTTTTTTTAAGATTTTATTTATTTGAGAGAGAGAGAGAAAGAGCGAGAGTGCACGTGCAAGAGCTGGGATAGGGGCAGAGGGAGAGGGAGAAGCAGGCTCCCCACTGAGCAGGGAGCCTGATGCGGGACTCAATCCTGGGACCCTGGGATCATGACCTGAGCTGTAGGCAGATGCTTAACCAACTGAGCCACCCAGGCGCCCCAGGTAGAGCAACTTAATAACAAACTCAATCCTTATTTTCCATGTGTTCATGCCCACAAGGAGGAGCTAAATCTAAAAGAAAAATATCTGATCTAAAAAAGTTAATCAAGAATGTATGACCTTCGTGTCTACTATGGTCTTGGGTCCATCTCCAATCTATCCCATCATGAAGGAACTAGATGTTAAACAGGGAATGTATCTAAAAGACAGAGAAGCCACTGTTGCCCATCAATCCTATTCTACTTGCCATCTAAGCCAGTCTCTTTTAAAAACAACCCTCACAGTGCTTGTCAATACAGCTTTCCCTTGTTGTTCACAAGTTATAGGCTGCCATACCCTGCAAGGGCCTCTCTGTACTGGTTGAACTCCAATGTACTTTGGAACTAAAGAGTGAAAGAAAGAGTATTTCAAGATAAATATTATATTCCCTTTTTTTTTTTACTCCCTACTTTGATCTCAGTGTATGAATGGACAAAGCAGACTGCTTATTTAAAAGATGGACATTGTCTTTGCATCAGATTCTTCTGCAAACATCCTCTTCTAGCCCTGCAGGTGACTTCTGAGGGGAAAATAGTAACTTTGGGGTCCCTGCTGAATTTATTGCTCCAAAAAGTGAGAAGCTGGCTCATTTCCAAGAAGGAATAACAGATCTCAGTTTATCAGGCGTGAACATGTCTGACCTTGGGAAATGGTTGGAGGGGGGATATCAAGGGAGATAATGAATAAATTTCTCTCTTCCTGCAGATATTGTACAGATATTCCAAAACAGCCTTCTTTGGCTGTCCAGGAAGTAAAGCTTATGATGGATGAATGTATTTACTTATGCTGGTTTTGCACCCACACCTACCTCAGCTGGTGACCCTACTGGCATCTTTCTCCCAGGCAATACTGTACAAATTGTTGTGATTAGGACCAGATGTCAGCCAGAGCTAATGGAGAAACCTATTAGTGAGACCCAAAGACCAAGAAGTAGACAGAGGACAAACAAATCTCTGTTATGGCATGGGCCTGGTAGTTCTCTCCATTCTCCCTTTTGGTGGTTTGCTAGAGCTGGCTCACCAGGACTGTTGAATGGGAAAACAGCTCTCACTGACACCAGCTATGTTAACATACAAAATGACTACTCCTCCAGGAGCTTCCTTTTTCTAACAAGGCCATTGCCCCAAGCAGGAATCTCTCACTGTTAACATGGTTGACTAGGTGCTCTCTATCCCCTCCCAATTCCTCTATAATTTTGTAGGGTTATGTAAGGAGCAAGTCCCTGTCAGGAGCACTTTCCATGGTGAATTTGATGTACTTTTCTGCAGAATAACAACAGCTCAGGATATATTGTACCCTCTACTGTTTCTTAGTTTATAAGGTTTCCTCTATAAAATCTAACTAATGTCTATAATTTGGGCCACAAATAATATGTTACTTGCACAACCATTAATTGAGGAAATTATAAAGTCTCCTTTAGGGTTTTTTAAAAGGTAAACCTCCATTTGTAGTTTATTTTGATAAAAATTGGAAAGAGGCAAAAAATTTTGACATGTTTTTTATTTCATAATTAGATAATCTCTTTTCTTGATACATAATATCTTCCTTGACCAGCAATCTAAATTAGCCTTCCCTGTGACTCCCTATCAGGAAGGGAGTTTTATTCTCTTCATTTATTACTCTCTAAAATTATCTTGTTAATATATTTTCAATTGTTTTTTGCTTGTCTTCCCATTATAATGTAAACATCACAAGAGAAGAAAGCTTTTTTGTGTTATTTATCCATAAAACCCAACGTTCAAAAGAGTACATATCATATGATGGTGACACTATTTGTTTTGAGTATTGTATTGATTGAGTTTAGTGAATAAAGGAATGAATAAATTTAATAGCTAATCATCTAATCCATGGGGAAAAAAGGACGCATACTAATACACTTCCTCTTTTGTATATGTTTTTGTGCTTAGTGTTGGGGGCAAATTTGTAAAAAAAAAAAAAAAGGATTTAGAAAGAAGTAGGTTGGATGTATAACTCTTAAAAATAAAACACCAGTTTACATTTTCATATCCAAAAAGTGTAAATTTCAATGCTATAAAACATTTAAGAAAAGCTAACACATTTGATGTGAAACACTGAATTATTAACATCTGTTATGTTTGATTAAATATTTGCCACTAACTCATTCCCTAACCAAAACAAATCGCTAAATGTTGTAAAGCACAAAAAAAATGTACTTTATTGTAATCAATACCATGTGTTTGTTCAGGTGGGATCTCCTTACTTCGCTCCCATCCACTCTCTGAAAGTTTGGGAGACTTTTCCAAAGTATTTTAGAAATTCTATTAGGATCTAAGAAGTAACCTAAAATGAAGTTTGATGAATAATATTGTGCCATGTGCTTAATAGCTTGATTTTTTAATTATATTTAGCAATATTCAACCTACAACTATCAAGGGAAATTCTATAAAATCGAACCAGCTAAAGCAACCTATTTCATCTCATATCTCCCATCTTTTCCTCAGTTTAAACTAAAATAAATTACTGGTCTTTCCCTGGCACATTGCGTAGATTCTAAACACCTTGTTTTTTTTTTTTTTTCAACTCTTCAGTCCACCTGTAACACCTGTTCCTCATATTTCCCTGTTAAAACCCAGCCCGTCTTTCTTAAGTTAAATGCTGTTACACTCAATCTAGCCAAAAATAACTTTTCCTCCTTTTTGATATAACCTCTTGGTAACCTTTTATAGAATGCATCTTCTGCATTATACTGCACTTATTTTTGCACATGTCTTGTCTGCCTACTAGAACATTTAATGCATTGAAGGCAAGGATGTTACAGCTGTCATCTTTATATTCCTCACAATATCTAGCACAGTGTGTTGCACAGCATGGATGTTCAATCCATATTTCCTTATTTGAACTAATTGAAATAATCTTCCTTCTGAAGTTAGGGAACATTACATGAATTAACACTAATGGGGGGAAAAGCCATTTAAGAGGAATTTTTTGATATTCATTCTATGAACTTTTTCTGGCCTTAATGTCCTATATTCCCTACCATCCTTAGTCCATTATTCCCCATCCAACACTTCTTCCATTCTTCCACTTCCCATTATTACTCTTATTAACTGTGACTTATCAGCCAAGTAGAATGGGGGCTGGCAGGAGTAGTAACTCACAGTAACACTATCATAACCCATCTTCAAGATTTTTCCAAAGCTCAGAGAAAGTAACTGAGACTGCCTTGCTATGTCTTCAATAGAGACTAGAAATTCTCTTTAAAATACTTTTGTTTAAGCCAATATTTCTAGTTCCTGAGAGTCACCAAATATAGTCTATTAAATTCAGCAGCAGCAACTAAATGTCCAATATTAAAACAACTTATATGAAAAGTTATTACTTCGTGTTCTTCAAGGTGACAAATTATTAGCTTTCCAGCATTTTCAAAGCCTATTACTTCATGATGTTTCCATAGAAGAGCTATAGTAATGTGCCATGCTCTACCATAATCTTAACATGAGTATGAATATCATGCTTTGTTTGTTTCTATTTCTACAGTTCAAAAGCTGGTTAAGTTCCAATTAAAGTTGAAGATAACTATTAATACTTTTTCTTATACCTTCTCATATATTCGTAATACTGACCAAATATAATTATAATGTGAAGTAATAAATGACAAGAACTCTACACATAATAAGTTTGCAAAGCAACAAATGTCTATCTTCTCTTGAGATATTAAAAACATACTTTAAAAAATATAATCACTACAGACATTAAAATGGACCTTTTCAAAACTTCTAGCCCTTAGTCATAACATTTATTACTTAATTCTTGCTAATTCATCTGGGTCTGTAATCTAGAAATATTAAAAATAGTAATGAAGCAGAGAAATGCACATTTCTAGATCATGCTTTCCTCTTTTCTGCATGGCAATCAAAGCTAAAATTTTATATATTAAGCTCTGTATAATTAGAGAATAAGTGCCTCGTGTAAATTGAATTTGAATTCTCAATAATTCAAGTGAATGACTGAAAGGAAACACTGTCACAGTTTATTCTCATTGAAGAGAAACCTAACTCTTATTGACAGAATTTACCATTCCACTAATCTATCTGGTTCAGGCTTTCTGTTTCTTGACCGGTTTGTGAATCGTAACATGTTAATCAAACAGACTCACTCACTAATGAAACTGTAAGATTTAATTGGATAAGTCAACCAACTCAATTATTTATGTGCATGCATATGCATATACATAAAGTGATTAAGCAAAAATGAAATGCAGAAAAAAAATTTAAGTGAGTTTTATGTATTGAGGTCATGACTCAATGAGGTAAGTAATCCCACACATGAGTATTTTCCTGAGCATAAATAAAAATTGTTTTCACACAAATACCATTTTTAAAAAAGGATCATATTCAGGGGCGCCTGAGTGGCTCAGTCAGTTAAGCGTCTGCCCTGGGCTCATGTCATGATCTCAGGGTCCTGGGATCAAACCTCCCTCCCCCAGTCTGGCTCCCTGCTCAGTGGGGATTCTGCTTCTCCCTCTCCCTCTGTACTTCCCCCACTCATGCTCTCTCTCTCAAATAAATAAATAAATAAAATCTTTAATAAGAAATGGGTCATGTTCAGTTTCTCACTATCTGAAAATTTAATTGTTGCTGGTGGGGAGGGGTAGGGAAAGTGGCTTTGTACCATACCTAGTCCTTAAATTTTTCACTTAAAAGTTTTGATTTTCACAGCATCCAAAACTGTTGATCTTTGACAACATCTAAAGTTTTAAACATTTTCTATTTAAAATTAGTTTTGAAGAGTACGATATTGTAAGCAAAGATATAAATCAAGGAGTTTTACGATAATGAATTTAGAATGGCTATTTTGCCATTTAGGTATATAAACTAATGAAGATTAGAAAAAGAATATTTTAGGGGCGCCTGGGTGGCACAGCGATTAAGCGTCTGCCTTCGGCTCAGGGCGTGGTCCTGGCGTTATGGGATCGAGCCCCACATCAGGCTCCTCCGCTATGAGCCTGCTTCTTCCTCTCCCACTCCCCCTGCTTGTGTTCCCTCTCTCGCTGGCTGTCTCTCTCTCTGTTGAATAAATAAATTAAAAAATCTTTAAAAAAAAAAAAAAAGAAAAGAAAAAGAATATTTTAAAATTTTTTACCTCTTGTCAGTTGAGCTTCCATTTGGGACACTTGAGATCTGTGATAAAGAATACTAAATTTAAATACACTAAACATACACACCAAATGTTTACACTAAATTATTTAGAAAAATGTCATTCAAAGCAGGTTTTTTAATATGAAAATTTTGGAAGATTAAGGTGTCAAAAAAGCTAAGAAATGATCATACCTGGCATTGGAAGAAACATTGCAGAAGATGAACTACTACCAAAATTATATTTCTAAATGAGTGCAAAGAGGGCTTTATATTTATCATAAATAAACATTATTTTAAACATATCCATTACACAATTACTTAATCTTTTTAATATTCTTTTTGAAGCATTTATAATTCAAATGCCAATAGTATACTAATATGGTAGTACTAACACATAGTATACTAACATGACAGTATTTTTTTAATTTAAAAAAGTTGTAAAAGTATATTGAGAATACATGCTAAAAATATACTTACTGAGGTGTGTGATCAAAAATATAAGAAACCAATGACCTCAAGAGTGTGATTTTATTACTAACTTACCCCCTGGGAAGATAACATGTTTTCCTATAGCATAATGTTGATTCTAGATTTTATCCCAGGCCTGAATTTTACCTAACTCAGTTTCTTTCATACAGAGATTAGCTAGTTTTATCCTTACTCACCTGTGTCAAAGACTTCTGATGTTCACCAAACTAATTTTCTTAAGGCACATTACTGGTCTATATTTCTAAGTCCCTCCTACAGTTAAATGTGGTAAATTAATTATGAGAGAAAATGGTGTTTACCACTTCCAGCCTGGTCAATGAAAATTGACTCATGTTTTGTCTTTCATCTTCTTTTCTGGTAGCTGGATGTCTATGCCCAATGTGGCCCAGGAAGCCAATGTAAGATGGCAAAACCTCCATATGCCAGGATACCTGAATGACCCTGTAGAGCAGGACTCCCTAACACAAACATGGACCCTGAACTTCCTGGAAGTATTTACATGAGGAAATAATTTTCTATGTGAGTCATTACATATTCTGGGCCTGTAGGTGACAAGAGTTAGCCTATATATTAAGTAATATACCACCATGGGTTTTCATATGGACTATGTAGATAACTAGACAGAACTAAATGATGATAAAACCTAACATTCACATAATGCTTCATGATATACAAAAGCATTTGGTAAACATTATCTCATTTTACTCTAACATGTTTATAAAAAATTATCATCCTCCTATAAGTAAAGGTTTTATTAAAAAAAAAAAAATGTTCAGCTCCTGACACATAGAAATGATAATAGGTCTTACCTTAATCTCTAATTTTAAAAAGACTACTATTCCAATAAGCAACTTTAAAAACAGATGCAAAAACAAAGAGGAACTACTTCTAAAATATGTCATTAATATATACATACAACAGACCTTTTGTGTAATGTGATCTAATGTCCAGTGGTAGGAATTCTAAATATTTTTCTTCCACTTCTTCTAAATTTTAAGTTGCTATCACCAGTAGCACAGGATGATAAGCTGCCTTTCACAGTTTCCCAAGAGCACTGGGAACATGCAACCTCATTTGAGAAAACCCTCTCTTGATACTAGCAATGTCACAGCTCCACAGCCAAACAAGGTATTGTAATACCTAAGACAACTATATCAGCAAAAGAAATGAAATATATTTATAGTTACAATACATAGGTAAGACCTTATGAATTATAGGATCAATACAAAGCAGCTCTTCCCTTTCTGACAACTGAAGACCAAACTGCTTAACTTACCACTCAATTCAAGAGTTTGCACAACCTCATAACAATCTACTTGTAGGCAATCTCTAAAATGGCTCCCAGCGATCCCTGTTTCATGGTATTCATGCCTGTTGTATTACCCTCCCTTGTGTTTAGGCTGGCCCTGGTGACTAGACTACTTCTACTTGTAATGAATAAGATATGGCAAAAGTGATAGGATATCACTTCTGAGATTAGATTCTACCTTTCTCCCTCCCTCCCTACTGCTTTCCCTCTCTTCTTCCCTGTTTCTGCTTCCGTGTTGTAACTAACTTTATGGAAAGGCCTCCATGGCAAGGAACTGATGTCACCAAGTAACATCCAGCAAATATCTGAGGCCCAACAATAGTTCCATGAGTATATGCTGAGCCCAGAAGTATATCCTCCTCCAGTTAGGTCTTGAGACAAATGTAGCCAAGACCAACATTGACATTGAAAATCTGATTTTATCACTTTACTGCCCAGCTCTTGTTTTTCTTTGACAATTCAGTGCTGTGACTCAGATAGGATCAGATTCATCACTGGCCTCCAGAACACTCACCCAGGACCTCAATTTTTGTGTATTTTTGAAGCCTTTGTTTTCACTCCTGACTGATTGAGGATCCACTGGTGGTGAGTCCAACTCCTAAACCATTGTTCCATGCAAATGTCCACTGAAGTTAGTAGGGACAGATTTTGATTCTTAAGATTCTGAGTATACTCCAGAATCTGGTTAGGGTCTCAGATAAATGGAGGCTCGATTCAATTTCCAGGCTTCTGTATTAAGGAACAGAAGCTATGTTTGAGTCCTAAGTTTTCTGTTTAAGTATAAAGGTACCATTAGTTAAGAACATGGGAGCTTCTCAGTTGACTAAAAACCTTTGAAACCTCTCCCTTCCTATCACTAATACTTCTCCTTCCTCTTTTTATCATCATCAGTCTTCACTAAGGTTCTCTTGAATCTTTTGGTATGTCCCTCTTTAACCACCAACCTCCCTCATCTTTCTGACTACCCTGCCAGACTTTCCCTTTCCCACTTGAGCCCCTCGGTTCCCTACAGTCACTTAAACTTTAAACCCCCATACCCCCTATGAAGAGATCTCAAGAGACTCAGACCCCCAAAAGCAACCATTTCAGGCTGAAAAGAGAGAAAGACACTATTTGAAAACAAAATTAGTGTTTTGCCCACTTGATGAGCCAGAAAGCCACAAGACATCTTCTCAGCCACTCACCTAAAACTTAGTCCACACTTCCCTAAGATTACATATCAAGGCAAAACAAAGTCTTCTCCACAAATATTGACAAACATGTAAGCTTAGCTTGTCCCAGTTGCCAGAAACACAATTAGAATAAAAATATAAAGTGGAAAAAAGATGAAAGCTAACTCTTCCATATAGACCAGCTGAGTTTGTATTACAATGTTTTACTGATTCAAGGCTAACATTTTTTAATGAAAGCATTAAGATCTCTTTTTGCATCTCTTTGTTTGTTTGTTTATATATGTATTATATATGTGTGTTATTTTTTCCTCCAAATGATATCACCAAATTACTCAATAAAATCTCTTAAAGGAGTTCTATCAAATTGGCTTAGAGATGAATGAGTGTCATTATAAATTAAGTATTTCTAAGACAACTTCCAAAAATACAGAAACTAACACAAATGTTTTGGTGGGGGCTTTTTAGATTCATATGATCTGAAATATAAATTGGTAAATAAAGCTAGTTTTAAAATCATTGTTAAAATAAAAGCAGGCATATATTCAGAGATGTCAGCTTTAATACATGCAGACATGCAATTTTTTCTACCTAAGTTCACTAGTCAAACAAGTTTATGTTATAGCTGCTAAATGTTTACTATTATAAACTATAAATCCAACCTAAGAACAAAATGTACAATAAAAATGGATTGCTTCAAAGTCACAGGATATAAAGTCAATGCACAGAAGTCTGTTGCATTTCTATACACTAATAATGAAGCAGCAGAAAGAGAAATCAAGGAATCAATCCCGTTTACAATTCACCCCAAACCATAAGATACCTAGGAATAAACCTAACCAGTCAGGTAAAAGATCTGCATTCTGAAACCATAGAACACTCATAAAAGAAATTGAGCAAGACACAAAGAAATGGAAAAACATTCCATGCTTATGGGTTAGAAGAACAAATATTGCTGAAATGTCTATGCTACCCAAAGCAATCTATACATTCAATGTACTCCTTATCAAAATACCACCAGCATTTTTCACAGAGCTGGAACAAACAATCCTAAAATCTGTATGAAACCAGAAAAGACCCTAAACAGCCAGAGGAATGTTGAAAAAGAAAACCAAAGCTGGTGGGATCACAATGCCACACTTCAAGCTGTACTACAAAGCTGTAATCATCAAGACAGTATGGCACTGGCACAAAAACAGACACATAGATCAGTGGAACAGAATAGAAAACCCAGAAATGGGCCCTTAACTCTATGGTCAACTAATCTTTGACAAAGAATATCCAATGGAAAAAAGACAGTCTCTTCAATAAATGGTGCTGGGAAAATTGGACAGCCACATGCAGAAGAATGAAACCGGACCATTTTCTTACACGATACTCAAAAAATAAATTCAAAATGGATGAAAGACCTAAATGTGAGAGAGGAAACCATCAAAATCCTATAGGAGAACACAGGTAGCAACCTTTCTGACCTCAGCCACAGCAACTTCTTGCAAGATAGGTCTCCAAAGACAAGGGAAACAAAAGGAAAAATGAACTGTTGGGACTTCATCAGGATGACAAGACTCTATGCAGAGAAGGAAACAATCAACAAAACTAAAAGTGCAATCTATGGAACGGGAGGAAATATTCACAAATGACATATCAGATAAAGGGCTAGTATCCAAAATCTATAAAGAACTTATCAAACTCAACACCCCAAAAAACCAAATAATCCAGTCAAGAAATGGGCAGAACACATGAACAGACATTTCTCCAAAGAAGAAACACAAATGGTTAACAGACACATGAAAAAAATGTTCAATATCACTTAGCGTCAGGGAAATACAAATCAAAACCACAATGAAATACCACCTCACACCAGTCAAAATGGCTAAAGTGAATAACTCAAGAAACAATCAGACGTTGGTGAGGATGTGGAGAAAGGGGAATCCTCTTACACTTTTGGTAGGAACACAAACTCGTGCAGCCACTCTGGAAAACAGTATGGATGTTCCTCAAAAAGTTAAAAATAGAACTACCCTACAGCCCAGCAATTACACTACTAGATATTTATCCAAAGGATTCAAACATACTGATCCAAAGAAGCACATGCATCCAAAGGTTTATAGCAGCAATGTCCATAATAACCAAACTACAGAAAGAGCCCAGATGTCCATTGACAGATGAATGGATAAAGATGATGTGGGGTGTGTGTGTGTGTGTGTGTGTGTGTGTCTGTGTGTGCATGTCTACGTGTGTGTGTGTGTATATATATTTATATTTTTATATATATATGTTTATATATATAATGACATATTATTCAGCCATCAAAAAGAATGAAATCTTGCCATTTGCAATGATGTGGATGGAACTAGAGGATATTAGGCGAAGCAAAATCAGTCAGTCAAAGACAAATACCATATGAGTTCACTCATATGTGGAATTTATAAAACAAAACAGAAGAACAGAGGGGAAGGGAAGGAAAAATAATATAAGATAAAAACAGAGGGAGGCAAACCATAAGAGACTCTTAACTATAAGGAACAAACTGAGGGTTGCTGGAGGGGAGATGTGTGGGGGGATGGGGAAGTTGGATGATGAGCATTAAGAAGGGCACTTGATGTAATGAGCACTGGGTGTTATATGCAATTGATGAATCCCTAAATTCTACCCTTGAAACTAATAATACACTATATGTCAAGTAAATTGAATTTAAATTTAAAAAAAATGAATTGCTTCATACATGCCAGGCACAACAGTTTAAAAAAAAAGAGGGATGAACCATATGTTTAACTTTTTAGATCCTTTGCTTCTGTGATATATTTGATACCTGATTTGTTGATAAGAAAAATAGCAAAATGAGGACTAGCTTTGTTTAATTTCTCATATAACTTTCATGAGCAATTCAAGAACAGTTAAGAATAATTAAATAGATGTCAGTGGAATAAAAGTTTATAAGTGAACTTTTCAACAATTATATTTCATAATATGTCTCTTTAAAAAGTTTAAAAACAATGATCCTGTATTGTAGCAAAATAATTTTCTGTACGTCATATTGTCTTTATCAAGTATTCAATTACTTAAGAAAATCAAATCTCAATATTAGAAAGCTAAGGTGTTTTTTTTTTAACATTAATGTAACCTTCTATATTTATCTTGGAAATCTTATATTTGTTAAATAACTAAACGACCTGTGATCCTATTTTGTCAGGTATTCAGACTTTTTAATGTTTAACAACATTGATAACCTGAAACTTTAAAAAGCTATACTAAGTTAAATAATGAATAGTCATTGATGAGCTAGATCATTTCCAAATAAGATAAAAGATTGAAACATTAACTGCTGAACACAAATTTATCAACTTTTGGCATCTTGTTTTTATACAGTATAGAGAATCTACATATATTTTGATCTCTTAATAAACATGATAACTGGCACTATGAAAAAGATATTTTTCTCTAGAAAATTGTGAAATGATGTGCTCATAAATTTGTTAGGGAATGATAGTATATGGCTGACAGTTCACAATTGTTCGCTTCCTAGTATGTTAAAAAGAAAAAAGGCCGCTAATGGTTTAAAATCCTAATTAATGTATGTAAATGAAGCTAACAGGAATGGTAAAGATAGAGGAAAAAAAGAGTCTATATGTAAGGAAAACAACGTGTGTGGTTTTTTTTTAATAAGAAAGGTATGAAGGACATTTTTTGTTGAGGAAAAAATAGAATAATTTTTTCCTAAATTAGGATAGCTAGTTGTTCCAGAGGAAAACAGAAAAAAGTAATACAAAAGTTGAATGGATTTTTAAAAGAAAAAGTGGTGCAAAAGGAATCTTGGAAAGGGAAATTTATGTGTGGTCAAGCTAGATAAGAATTGGAATGGATTTATTTTTAAATTTTTTTAGTGAGCATTGATATCAAAAGTACATTGGTACAAACCTAGGATTCTACTTTGTCCCTGTTGAAAGGATAGTTTTCTTGGACTGTTGATATTCTCTTGATAAGAGATTATGAAAGATTTTTCTTTATCTCTTCAGTAATCTGTCTAGAAAACAATGATCCTGTATGGTAGCAAAATAATTTTCTGTACGTCATATTGTCTTTATCAAGTATTCAATTACTTAAGAAAATCAAATCTCAATATTAGAAAGCTAAGGTGTTTTTTTTTTAACATTAATGTAACCTTCTATATTTATCTTGGAAATCTTATATTATTACATTTGTTAAATAACTAAACGACCTGTGATCCTATTTTGTCAGGTATTCAGACTTTTTAATGTTTAACAACATCCCCAAATCAAATGCTAAATGAAGTCTTTTGACCTCAAACTATCTTTGAAATTTCCCAGAGGGTCCCTGGAAAATCTCAAAGGATTTGTCTTTCACCTTATAAATGAGAGAAGTTTAATTATGTTTATGTGGTATGTTAAATCATGTGGAAAGTATTGTCAAATTAGTGAGGATAAACCTTCATACGTTATGTGTGTATGGATATATGTTACTAATATAAGTATTCCAGAAATTGTTTGAAGTTCTTAAAAATTTGTCAGTACCTTCATCATCTGCTTATTATGTTAAAATGTTCTATGTCATAGAAATAACAAAATTTCCTTGTCAATTCCATTGTAATTAATTCTTATCAGATTTTTATCTTGACCCTTTTGTCACTTATCATTCACAGATAGTAATTGTTTTACTTTGATTCTTTTTCTGAAAGTATTTATAATCAGCTACTGGTGAGAATGCATCATGATGGTACCACTTGAATAACTTTGAGACCATGCCACTAGACTGATAAGATTTCAAGAACTAATAAAGAAGCTAATGGATTCATAAAACCACTAACACAAGATCAAGTAGAACAAAAATTGAATTAATTAGGTAGAACTGAATAAACTGATGAGGATGATTAATTTTTTCAATGACCCTTTGAAACATAGCTGCTTCCTGAATGGTTTTTTTTTCCAGATTTAAGGAAATATTCTTCTCTATTGTCTTAACCTATCTATAACTTGCAGCAATTAGGTAAAGTATACTTTGTGAACAAAGATAAAACAACTACTTTTTCTATCTGATCCCTCTTAATTTGGAAACTCTTAGCATTCTTATTTCCATGGCAATATAGTTATTTGCATAAATAAAATAGGAATCCGTTCCCCTTGAAACAGAACACAATTGGAAACTGGTTATATTACCAAGACTTTGACTGGAAGGTCACATTTGAGAATGATGTATAAAATCAGTTATAGTCAGGCAGCTCTAAGGAACTAAGGTTGATTTGATGGAGCCGATAAAGCCCTCCTTCAAAAACATGCCCAGTATCTTGCTTATATGGTTTCTGACCACACAGATGAGCAAAGAAAGTCACTTCCTGGCAGGCTCAGGAAACTCAGAATATCTTGGAGACCTCTAGAATAGAGGAATTCATCCAAGTCTATAGATATTGCCTGTGAAGCCTGATTGAGAGTACTTGGCTTGGCTTCCTAGCCTCAAGAAGTTTCTAAAAGTCCAACCTCAAATTCCTTATGAAAAATTCCAGCAAAGCAAATGCAAGACCTGTGTAGTCAGTCACTGTTCTTGCTGCACTTGTATAAATAATCAGGTCGATTTTAATAAGACTAGATTTATTTTGCAAATGAATTTGTCTTACTTTATCTTTGCTAGAACTGGGGGGATCACAGATAAATTATGTTTAAATGAAAAACATACCCTTGTGGGTGTTTAATTCTAGTCCTATTCATTGTCTTTAAGTTTTTATTATCCACCTATGAACTGGACAAAATGCTGAACTCTAGTTTCCTCTAATATCTGGTGACAACTTTCCAAATTAGTGTTTTCAATTTTTCTGCCTTTTGACTTGAAATCACTGAGAACAAGATCTGCCCTATTCCTGAAGCTCTCCAAGCTGAAGTTGGAAGACTTGATAAAAATGTCAAGAAAATCACCTTGACAGATTCATGACAGATCATGAATGGGCTGCCGTCATGCCTGCTGATGTGTGGGCCTCTTAGAAAGTTCAATGAAATACCCAATGCCATCACCACAGGTACTCAAATCACACCAAGAAATCCATTGCAGGACTGGATCGCTGTCCTCACTCCATCATCTAAAGCCCAATATCTAGAAATTTTGACTGGCTTCCCTCTAGATTCAGAAACTTAGTTTTTAACTATTAGTCTTTGCTTTTACTTTCACAGAAACTTTTGTCATTAAATGTCTGACTTCTAACACCAACAAGTCCCAACAGATGATTCAGCTAGTCCATAATGAAGAAGAAGCGACCAAAAAATGGACTTATTTGTTCAAAAGAAAGAACATCACTTCTTTCCTTGAACATGAGAGGGGGCTGATAAAGATTCTTTGCTTGACCAAAATTTTAGGTTCTTGAACCTTCTCCTAGGCCCATCTGTGTACATCCTTTTAAAATCCCATTTTAGTAAGAACCCTGATAAGTCAATTTAACAGTGCCCATTCTCTATAATTGATCTCCCTCAATACTTAATCAGATTCCTCATCTTTCACTTTCCTCTAGGTGATAGCTGATGACTCTTTTTTTTTTAAGATTTTATTTGACAGAGAGAGAGAGAGCACACAAGCAGGGGGGTGGGAGAGGGAGAAGTAGGCTCCCCACTGAGCAGGGACCCTGGGATCACAACCTGAGCCAAAGGCAGTTGCTTAATCAGCTGAGGCATTCAGGTGTCCCTATAGCCGATCACTCTTGCCTACCTTCGGCAAAGATCCTATTAGGTCAGTTCAGCCAGAATCTTCCTTATACCCACAATGTTTCCTCTTAGTAACTGTCCATGGACCACCAACCTACTCTTTGGCTATAAATTTCTACTTCCCACTGGTGTATTAGGAATTGAACACCATTCTATACTGAGGTTTCTTTTCTCCTATTGCAATGGGCTTGAATAAAATCTGTTTTTTTAAACTCTTGACTGCCCAGCTCTGATTTTCCTTTGATAACACTTTTTGATTGCATCTTTTTGAGACCATGAACTAGAGGACCTAGCTAAGCCTTCTTTCTGGATTTCTGACTCACAGATACTATGAAATAATACATGTTTGTTGTCTAAGCAACTAAGTTTTGTAGTAATTCATTATGTACCAAAAGATAACACAGTACTTTTTGTTCTTCATTCATTTTTTAACCAGATGAATTTTAAGAAACAAGGGAGGGAGAAACAGTGTTGAAAGCAAAGAGAACAAGTTATGCAAAATCATGAAGGTGACAGAAAACGTAGTGTGTTCCCTGAACTTAAGGAAGTTCAGTGTAGCTAAAGCATAAATATATATTTGTATGTGTGTCTGAGTGCTCGTGCTTATGAAGTCATTTGCAATGAATGGGTCGGGAGGAGGGCTAATTAAAAATGAGCCTGGCATCTCAAGAAAGGACCGGATCTGACACAACCTTAACCCAAAATTAGGAATTCGCACTTCAACCAAAGAATGATGGGAACCATTAAAGATTTTAGGTAAGAAGGTTAACATGAACAGATTTTAATTTGAAAGATGACTAGACATCAACATGGATACTGGACTAAAGACAGTTAATTCTGGACAAAGCCACAGCAATTAGAATCCTCGTGGCATCCTGGGAATTGCCAGTGAAACCGGAAAAAAAATGGGTAAAATTTTATGGCTAATAATTGGATTGAGAAAAAAACGGAAGAGACAAAAACGATTCCCAAGATTCTAGTTTCAGCAATCAGGTTATGAGAATGCCAGGAAATTTTGAGTACTGGGAGAAGAAGCAGTCTAAGAAGAAAGCAATTAGTTTATTTTAGGACCTGATGAATTTTAGATGTTGTGGACCATTCCAGTAGGTAAATTCAAAAGGCTGATAGATAATAGGTCTAGAAATTAGGTAATATCTGGGTTAGAGACACAAGATTTATTGAGTACTTGAAGCCATAAATGTATATAAGCATACTCAGAAAGAGTATATGGAATAAAAAGAGAATCCAGGAGGGAAAACTCAGAGAAACACCAACAGTTAAAGAATGGACAGCGCAAGAGGAGACCAAAACACAGTACCAGAAAAATATAAAGAAAACCAAATAATTAGTCTGCCTCTAAAACAAAATGCAGACTACATTAAAAAGAAATAAATGGTCAGGGGGCACCTGGGTGGCTCAGTGGGTTAAGCGTCTTCCTTTGGCTCAGGTCATGATCCCAGGGTACTGGGATCAAGCCCCATGTCAGGCTCCCTGCTCAGTGGAGAACCTGCTTCTCCCTCTCCCTCTGCCTGCCACTCTCCCTGCTTGTGCTTGATCTGTCTGTCAAAGAAATAAATAAACAAATCTTACAAAAACAAAAAAAGAAAAGAAATAAATGGTTGGGGGTGCCTGGATGGCTCAGTCAGTTAAGCATCTGCCTTCTACACAGGTCATGATCCCAGGGTCCCGGGATCGAGCCCCTCATCAGGCTCCGTGCTCAGAGAGGAGTCTGCTCCTCCTTCTCCATCTGCCCCTCCCCCTGCTTCTGCTCTCTCTCTCTTGCTCTCACTCTCTCAAATAAATAAATAAAATCTTAAAAAAAAAAAAAAGAAATGATGAAACATGATCAAATAATGCTAAGAGAATAAATGAGATAAATAAACTATAAAGCATCCTTCAGAATAAGGTCAAATAGATTTGTTGTGACCTTGGCAAAAATAGTTTTAATATAGTGGTTGGGAAAAAGGATTATAGTTAAGTGAAAAATTACTATAAGAACATGCAGACAGTGAATATGAACAACTTCTATTTCAACAAAATCTTCAGTAATGAATCCTGTTTCATTATTCCAGAGCAGGCCAATCCAAATAAATGATATTATATACACCATCCATGCAAAGAAGCTAGTATATAGTAGGTGTTTAGTAAGGATTGTTAAACTGAGTGTTTAAGAAGAGAGGCATCTGTTAATCTATTTATAAAACCACTAAAAATAAAAATCACTTGCCCAGATTGAAGGTGATAAAGCTACCTGGTAAAATGCCTCAGGTAATGAAGTTGCTCTTTCAAATTCGTCTTATTTTTAACCTAACATTTTCTATTTAACTTGTCATATATGACAGGATTTATTTTGGATTTGGGGAAAAATCCTGGGAAATAAAAAAACACTAAGTCTATTAACAAAGTGAGGGTTCAAATGCAGCCATACAGAGAAGCAAAGAAGATATCCTGACCTTATTTTGAAGCCGTAAAAGACCTAGGTTTGAAGTCTAATTCAACATTACTATGATGTTGCATAGTTAATTTTTTTAGGCTCCAGTTTCATCTTCAAATGGGGGTGCTGATAGCTACCTTACTTATTACTTATTGTGTAAATAACTAGTACATATATATAAAATCACCAGAATATTTTATAATGACAGAGGATATAAAATGACTAGCACATTTTAAATTGTGTTGCCACACTTTCTCTTTGTCTTAAGCCAGTTCACAGAAACCTGTGTTTCTAAAAAAATTGCTTTTGTATTCAATTCAAGGCAAAAAACAAAAAACAAAAAAGACCCTAATAACCTTAATAATTTCTTTTTCATTAAGAACAATTGCTTTCATTTTTTTATCTTTCCAAGAAGAAACTGACATAATTTGCAATTAAAATTTCATACAATGGGTTAAATAAGTGTTGGGATTAAGGACAGCACTTGTTGTGATGAGAACCAGTTGTTATATGTAAGACTTGAATCACTAAATTGTATACCTGAAATTAACATTACACTGTATGTTAACTAACTGGAATTTAAATAAAAACTTTAAAAATTATATACAAAAAAAGATTAAAATACGGATAAAATTGCTGTGTGATGATATTCCCCTTTAAAAAGCTAGAGTATTGGCCTTTAATTTTACTTTATTAATTTCCCATTTGCTAATTTTACTATGCTATCTCTAATACACATAAACTCTCATTCTGAAAACGAGAAGGAAGGACACTAAAGAAATAAAATACTATTAAAGAAATGAGGGACCTGATAATATCTATCCTGCTAGAACAAGGACAATCAAAATTGTATTCTCAGCAGTTTTGCTTTACTTCTTGAACTCTTTCCATTACTTGTCAATAAAGTTGCTTATGTGTAGACTGTTATTTTCTTCTAAGCACAGATTAATAAATCTCAATGTTCAGGAAAGTGCTTCTGAATCCACTGGACAACACAATCAAAAATACATTTTTTTCAAGAATTTTTCTGCACAGATAATAGCTACACTTGCAGTGAGCAAAGCATAACATACATACTTAACAAACCACTATGTTGTACACGTGAAACTAATACAACATTGTGTGTCAATTGTACTTTAGTTGAAAGATAAATTTGAAAATGTTTCCCCATAGTTTTGCATTTATATTTAATTTTGTTACTTTATACCAAAATATCTTTAGTCTATGAACTATTTTATCTGGCTCTCAAATCTCAGGCATTTATATCATCATTTAAAACCAAAACATATCTAAATTATAAATGTGTATTCAAGACAATGAATTGCTATAACCAAAGGTGAAAGGCAAAAGGTCCAAGCAAAAAACCAGGGCATAGAATTTTTTTTGAAATAATATATACAAATGAAGTAAACAACAATATAAAAGATAATCTTACAGCACAGATTACTGTTTTTCTGTCTTCTGTTTTCTCTATTTCAGTAATTCCTTACCTGTAGATGCTCTTGGATTGTAGAATTCGTTTTTTGTCCACCTGAATCTATAACTAGTGATTTCCTTGTTCCTTTCTCCAATGGTATATCTTTTGAATCTTCAACTTTCATTTTACTAATACCCATTTCCATTGTTGTCTTGTTCTTCCCTTCACTTTTAAGTAATCCCGTCCCTTGATTTAGGAAATAGTCAAGTTGAAGCTTAGCTCTTTCAGCTTCCTGTTTTTAAAAAAGTAATGGTTTATCAAGCATTATGTGTGACATTTTTCTGTCAATATTACAACTTTCAGGAATAAGAATATGTTCATGTCCACATTACTTTTCAACTTTATTTTTACTAAATTGGAGAGAGCTAAATTAAACCACTGGTATAATCCATAGTTTAATCCATAGATTAAAATTAAAAACCATGAAGAAATGCCTTCCACTTTGAGTGCTAGTTTTATATCCCAGGAAGTTCCCCTATTATTTTTTTAAAGCTCTAATTATTGTAGAGTCACAATAAAAGTAAATAAAAGATATACATTAGAAAAGGTGATAGAATGTAACCGGGATAACTAATATCTACAATATCAAATAATAAAAGAAAATGTGAAAAATAATTTATTTCTTCTAGAATATAAGGTTTTTAAATGCTACTTTTAATAATTTTTTACTTAGATCAACAAAAATGAAGTTCACAAATAATCTCACCACAAACAGAAAATTCACTGTTAACATTTGATATATATCCTTTTTCATTATTTCTGTATATAACTAGTGCATATACGTATTTTTAAAATTTTTATCCATACTGGATCCTACTATACATACCCGATATGCTCTTTTTGTTAAATAATGTCATAGATATGTCCCAATGATAATAAATGTACATCTAAATCAGAATAGCTAATAGAAGCACATTTAATAGTGTACTTTTGTTTAGCAAATTTCTTATTAGGGACACATTGGTAATTTAAAAATTTTTGCTATTAAAATTTTTTATATTATACATACTTGCACAAAATCCCTGTACACTCTTCTTTATGATTAATTTTTGTAACTGCACTGATTCAATGAAAAGCCTACGGTGTCCCAAACTTTTGCTATATATTTTCTTCCAGAGAAGTATTATTAATTCATAGTAATAGAATTATGTAAAAGATTACTTATTTCAACATATATCCACAAATATTAGACATTTCTCTTCCTAAAATTTTTACTGACATGGTAGGTAAAAAACAAATCTATCGCACTGTTATTTTAAGTTGCATTTGATAACTAGTGAGGTTGAATATATTCATATGCATTTATTGTCTTTGTGTGTTTCTAAGTTATGACTTGCCTGTTTGTGTTTATTTGGGGGAATATTTGAGGGAAGGACATTCATATTTCTTATAGATTTGTAAAAGATCTTCATTCTGTTAAGAATTTGCATTTATCTTTATATCTTATGAATCTTCTAACATACAAAAGTTTTAAATTAACAATAGCCAAATATATTGCAATATCCCTTTGCAATATGATGCTTAGAAAACCTTGCTCTAGCCAAGACCATATCACTGTTACCCAGTATTTCTTCTTATATCTTCATACTTCATTTATTAATTTTGGAACTTAAATCAAGCTGCAACTTATTTTGATGTGTGTCACAAACTATCACATGAGAACTACTTTTTTTATAGTAGTTTACTTTTTGTGACTATTTTGTCTGTCTATAAAAAAGTTTCAGTAACTAAAATTATAATATACTAAATTATTGCATTCCTTTGAATCTGCTTCTGGATTTTTTATTCAGCACCAAATCCAGAACCACATTGTTTTAGTTATTATAGTGTTATATTACATATTGATTTTTTAACAACCAAATCCTTATTATTCTTTTGAATAGTCACCAGATTCCTTTCT
Source organism: Ursus maritimus (assembly GCF_017311325.1). Classification (NCBI taxonomy): domain Eukaryota; kingdom Metazoa; phylum Chordata; class Mammalia; order Carnivora; family Ursidae; genus Ursus; species Ursus maritimus. Next base: position 4,717,997 of record NW_024425675.1, read on the forward strand.
CAATATATCCTGTAATAATTCTGTTAAACTCCAAAATAATTCCATCTATACCCAGAAATAAATTGCTTTAAATCTATATATCAATTTGGAAAATACAGAAAATTGAAATATTTATAATATTGTACCTTCAAAACCAAAAACATAAATTTCTATTTCTTCATTATTCATCTATATCCCTCAGTAAAGTGTGTTTTACTTCATTTAAAAAACTTTGTATTTTTTGTTAAATATGCTACTCTAGTATTATAAATAGAATCATCTCTACACATGAAAAAATGCTCAACATCACTTGGCATCAGGGAAATGCAAATCAAAACCACAATGAGATACCACCTCACATCAGGCAGAATCACTAAAATTAACAAGTCAGGAAACTACAAATGTTAGCAAGGATACAGAGAAAGTGGAACCCTCTTGCACTGTTGGTGGGAATGCAAGCTTGTACAGCCACTCTGGAAAATAGTATGGAGTTTCCTCAAAAAGTTAAAAATAGAGCTACCCTACAATCCAGCAATTGCACTACTAGGTATTTACCCAAAGGATACAAATGTTATGATCCGAAGGGGCACCTGCACAACAATGTTTATAGCAGCAATGTCCACAATCCAAACTATGGAAAGAGCCCAGATGTCCGTTGACAGATGAATGGATAAGAATATGTGATACACACATACACACACACACACACACACACACACACAATGGAACATTACCCAGCCATCAAAAAGGATGAAATCATACCATTTACAATGACACGGATGGAACTGGAGGGCATTATGCTAAGTGAAATAAGTCAATCAGAGAAAGACAATTATCATATGATTTCACTCATATGTGGAATTTAAGAAACAAAACAGGATCGTAGAGGAAGGGAAGGAAAAATAAAATAAGATGAAATCAGAGATGGGGACAAACCATAAGAGACTCAACTATGGGGAAAAAACTGAGAGCTGCTAGAGGGGAGGTGGGTGAGGGGATGGGGTAACCGGGTGATGGGCATTAGGAGGGCACTTGATGTAATGAACACTGGGTGTTAAATGCAACAGATGAATAATTGAACTCTACGTCTGAAACTAATGGTACAATATATGTTAACTAAATGAATTTAAATAAAATAAGTAAAATAAATAATAAATAGAATCGTCTCCATTATGGTTTCTAAATGGTTGTTTTGGATAAGAAGGAAACCTATTGCTCTTTTTCTTTTCCTTTCTTTAAATTTTAACTCCAATGTAGTAAATGTACAGTGTTATATTAGTATGTACAAAATGGTAATTTACCAAATATTACTCAGTGCTCATCAAGGTAAGTGAACTCTTAATCCCTTTCAACTATTTTACCCATCTTCTCACCCACCTCCCCTCTGGTAACCATCTGTTTGCTCTGTAAAGTTAAGAGTCTGTTTCTCAGTTTGTCTGTCCCTCCTTTTTTCCCCTTTTTTCTCTTTTTTTAAAGATTTATTTGAGAGAGAGCCCATGAGCAGAGGGGAGAGGGAGAGGGAGAGGGAGAAGCAGGCTCCTCGCTGAGTAGGGAGACTGCTGATCCAAGGGTCCCGGGACAATGACCTGAGCCGAAGGCTGATGCTGAACTGACTGAGCCACCCAGATGTTCCTGTTTGTTTTGTTTCTTAAATTCCACATATGAGTAAAATCATATGGTAACTGTCTTTCTCTGACTGGCTTATTTTGTTTAGCATTATACTCTCTAGCTCCATCCATATTATTGCAAATGGAGAGATTTGGGGTTTTTTTATGGCTGAATAATGCTGCATTATATATATAATATATATTGTTTTATATATAACATCTTCTTTATCTATCAATGGACATTTGGAGTGCTTCCATAGTTTGGCTATTGTAAATAATGCTACAATAAACACAGAGGTTCATATATCCCTTTGAATTCGTGTTTTTGTATTCTTTGGGTACTGTGATTCCTGGATCACACAGTAGTTCTGTTTTTAATATTTTGAGGAAAGGCCATACTGTCTTGACAGTGTCTGCACCAGTTTGCATTCCCACCAACAGTGAGTGCACCAGGGTTCCATTTTCTACACATTCTCACTAACATTTGCTGTATCTTGAGGTGTTTGTTTGTTTGTTTTTTGGTTTTTTTTTCTATTTAATGTATTTTTTATTGTAGTCTAATTTTTATTTATTTATTTATTTATTTATTTATTTATTTTATGTAAAGTTCAATGATTCATTAGTTGCGTACAACACCCAGTGCACCATGCAACACATGCCCTCCTTACTACCCGTCACCAGCCTATCCCATTCCCCCACCCCCTTCCCTCTGAAGCCCTCAGTTTGTTTTTCAGAGTCCATAGTCTCTCATGCTTCATTCCCCCTTCTGATTTTGATTTTAGCCATTCTGACAGGGGTGAGATGAATCTCATTGTGATTTTGATTTGCATTTCCCTTATGATGGGTGATGTTGACTATGTTTTAATGTGTCTGTTGGTGATCTAGATGTCTTCTTTAGAGAAGTGTCTGTTCATGTCTTCTGCCCATTTTTATTTTTTTATTTAAATTCAATTAGCCAAGGTATAGTATATCATTAGTTTTTGATATAATGTTCAATGATTAATTAGTTGAATATAACACCCAGTGCTCATCATATCACATGCCCTCTTTAATTCCCATCACCCAGTTACCCCATCCCCCTACCCACAACCCTTTTCACAACCCTCAGTTTCTTTCCCAGAGTCAAGAGTCTCATACGGTTTGTCTCCCTCAGTGATTTCTTCCCATTCAGTTTTCCCTCCCTTCCCCTATGGTTCCCTGCACTATTCCTTATATTCCACATATGAGTGAAACCATATGAAAATTGTATTTCTCTGATTGACTTATTTCACTTAGCATAATATCCTCCAGTTCCATCCATGTCGATGTAAATGGTAGATATTCATCCTTTCTGATGGCTGAATAATATTCTATTGTATATATGAACCACATCTTCTTTATCCATTCAACCATTAAGGACATCTCAGCTCCTTCCACAATTTGACTATTGTGGACACTGCTACTATGAACATTGGGGTGCACGTGCCCTTTCTTTTCACTACCTCTGTATCTTTGGGGTAAATAGTCAGTAGAGAAATTGCTGGATCGTAAGGTAGCTCTACTTTAATGTCCTGAGGACATTTTTCTGTTTTCCAGAGTGTCTTCCAGAGTGTTTTCCAGAGTATCTACCCATTTTTAATTGGATTATTTGGTTTTTTTTAGTGTTGAGTTGATCTTTATGTATTTTGGACACTCACCCTTTATCAAATATGTGATTTGCAAATATCTTCTCCCATTCAGTAGGCAGCCTTTTAGATTTATTGATTGTATTTTCAATATGCAAAAGCTTTTTATTTTGATGTAGCTCCAATTTCATTCTTTTTTGCAGGTAGTGTCTGGTTTCCTCAGCACTATTTGTTGCAGAGACTTTTTCCCATTGCATATTCCTTCCTACTTTTTCAAAGTTTAATTGGCAATATAATTGTGGGTTTATTTCTGGGTTTTCTATTCTGTTCCATTGGTCTATATATCTGTCTTTGTGTCAATACCATACTGTTTTGATTACTACAACTTTGTAATATAACTTGAAGTCTGGAATTGTGATACCTCGAGTCTATTGTTTGTTTTTGTTTTTCCTCTTTCAAGATTACCTTGGCTATTTGGAGTCATTTGTTAGTCCATACAAATATAAGTTTGTTCTACCTCTGTGAAAATGCTGTTGGTATTTTGCTAGGGATTGCATCAAATGTGTAGATTACTTTGTGTAATGTAGGCATTTTAACAATATTTGTTCTTCCAATTCATGAGCATGGAATGTCTTTCTATTTCTGTGTGTTATCATCAATTTCTTTCATCAGCATTTTGTACTTTTCAGAGTACAAGTCTTTCACCTCTTTGATTAGCTTTATTCCTAGGTACTTTATTATTTTTGGTGCAGTTGTAAATGGGATTATTTTCTTACTTTTTCCGCTGCTTCATTATTTATTAGTGTATAGAAATGCAACAGATTTCTGTACATTGATTTTGTATCCTGTAACTTTATTGAATTCATTTATCAGTTCTAGCAGTTTTTTAGTGGAATCTTTCAGGCATGTCATCTGCAAAGAAGTTTTACTTCTTCCCTGATGATTTGATTGCCTCCTATTTCTTTTTGTCCTCTGACTGCTGTGGCTAGGACTTCCACTACTATGTTGAATAAAAGTGGTGAGAGTGGACATCCTTGTCTTGTTCCTGATCATAGAGGAAAAGCTCTGTTTTTCCCTATTAGGATTTAAGCTGTTGGATTCTCACATAAAACTTGTTTTCTTGTTGATTTTCTGCTTGAATGATCTAATGACAAAAACTTGACTGATTTCTCATAGAAATGTTTTTACTCCTTTTGTGTTTCCTGCCTTTATACTGTCACTTTTGATTCCTCCTTTCCACTCAAAGAGTCCCCTTTAATATTTCTTGCAGAATTGATTTGGTGGTCATGAACTCCTTTAGTTTTGTCTGTCTGTGAAATTCTTTATCTCCCCTCCTATTCTGAATTCTAACTGGTGTGAGGTGGTATCTCATTATGGTTTTGATTTGTATTTCCCTGATGCCAAGTGATGTTGTTGAACATTTTTTCATGTGTCTGTTAGTCATTTGTATGTCTTCTTTGGAGAAGTGTTTGTCCATGTCTTCTGCCCATTTCTTGACTTATTTGTTTTTTGGGTGTTGAGTTGGAGAAGTTCTTTATAGATCTTGGATACCAGCCCTTTATCCATAGTGTTATTTGCAAATATCTTCTCCCATTCCATGGGTTGTCTCTTTGTTTTGTTGACTGTTTCTTTGGTGTATAGAAGATTTTATCTTGATGAAGTCCCAAAAGTTCATTTTTGCTTTTGTTTCCCTGCCTTTGGAGACATAGCTTGCAAGAAATTGCTGTAGCCTATGTTGAAGAGGTTACTGTCTATGTTCTCCTGCAGGATTTTGATGGATTCCCATCTCACATTGAGGTCTTTCATCCATTTTGAGTTTATCTTTGTGTATGCTGTAAGAGAATGGTCCAGTTTCATTCTTCTGCATGTGGCTGTCCAATTTTCCCAGCACCATTTATTGAAGAGACTGTCTTTTTTCCATTGGGTATTTTTTCCTGTTTTGTAGATTAGCTGACCATAGAGTTGAGGGTCCATTGTCTTGCTGCTTTTAAGACTTTTTCTTTATCACTATATTTTGTAAATTTAATTACAATACATCTTGGTATCAGCTTGCTTTTGTTGATTTCGAAGGGAGTTCTCTATGCCTCCTAGATCTGGGTGTCTGTTTTCTTCCCTAGATTAGAGAAATTTTCAGCATTTATTTCTTCAAATAAATTTTCTGCTCCCTTTTCTCTCTTCTTCTTCTTCTGGGACTCCTATAATACGAATGTTATAACCTTTGATGGAGTTACTGAGTTCCCTAAGTCTATTCTCATGGTGCATAATTCTCTCTTTTGTTCAGCATCATTGCTTTCCATTATTTTGTCTTCTAGGTCATTAATTTATTCCTCTGCTTCTTCCAGCCTCTTGTTCTTTGCATTAAGGATCTTTCTAACCTCATTTATTGCACTTTTCATCTCTGATTAATACTTTCTTAACTCTTTTATCTCTGTGGTAAGGGTCTCACTGATGTGTTCCATTCTTTTATCAGGTCCAGTGAATATCCTAATGATCATTGCTTTAAATTCTCCATCAGGCATGTTACTGTATCTGCTTCACTTAGATCTCTGGCCACGACCTTATCTTCTTCTTTCATTTGAGATAAATTCCTCTGTCTTCTCATTTTTCTAAGACTCTGCCTCCTTCTGTGTGTTAGAAAAGCCAATTATGTTTCCCTCTTCTCTCCTAAAAGTAATGGCCTTATGAAGAAGAGGTCATGTAGTGCCCAGGACCTAGAGCTTCAGGGAGTGCCTACAGTGTGTTGCATGTCTTCTGCTTTTACGTTCTGGCTGCTCTATCCTTCAGATCAGTTATTGCAGAGGCTTTCTTTGCCTGCTGTTGGCAGTGTTTGGTCCCTGGCCTGAAGTGGTGAGTTTTAATTAGGTGTACTCTGATCTGCTTGTGAAATGAGACCTGTCATCACCTCCACTAGAACTGAAGCCCTGCAAAACTCTCCGATTGGGAGATGTGATGTGGGCAAGTGTTTGTGCTGGTCTTCTGGTGGATGAGCCAACTACACCAGGGCTGAGGTAAGCATTACTGAGAACGGCAGTTCCACTGGAGTACAGGGGAATGGGGCTTAGTGTAAGCAAGCTAGGCCACCAGTATCCACATTGCACTGCTTCCTACAGGTGGCTCTGTGTTTATGCTGAGGGGTGGAGCAGGGAACTAGTGACTAGCTGCTTTTCTCCCAAAAGGTGTCTCAGTGAATGCTGCCTCTCAGGGACATGCTCTGAGAAAAGCAAATAATCTCCCCACGGTGTGCCCCAGGCACTCTTCAGATCACTGTTTCCATGCTGTATGTTCCCAAGCTGTTTGCCTGCCTTCCCTCCAAGAGCAATACACTGCCCTCTGGGCTCTATCTCAACCAAGTCTGTTGACCTTTAAAACTGCAGGCTTCAAGCTGTGCTGGTTGCAAGAACTCATGAAATTCAACTCCTTTTGTTTTCCAACCCAATGACTTTGGGGAGACATTCTCCTTGTGCATTCCACTGCATGCTCTTCTTTCACCATTCTCAATGACCACAGCTGCTTCCCCTCTGCCACAGCCAGGATATGTTTCTCCCCAAACCACATCTCTGCACTTCCTGTCTTCTTTGAGGTGGCCTCTTCCTGTAGTTGTCAGTCTTCAGATTGGTTTCTGTGGTATTTGGGATGATTTGATAGTTACCTAGTTATAGTCATGGAATGAGGTGAGTCCTCCTATTCTGCCATCATCTTCCTGTCTTCTCTCTCGCTGCTTTTAAAATTGTTTCTTTATCAATACTTTTTGCCATTTTGAGTACCATGTGTCTTTGTGTAGACCTCCTTGGGTTGATTTTGTTGGACGATCTCTGTTCCTTCTGGATCTGGATATTTGTTTCCTTTCCCAGATTGGGGAAGTTTTCAGCCATTATTTCTTCAAATAAATTTTCTGCCCCCTTTTGTCTCTCCTTCTGGGATCCCCATACTGCAAATATTATGCTTGATGTAGTCACTGAGTTCCTTAAGTCTATTGCGATTTTGCATATCTTTTTCCTCTCTAACTTGCTCAGCTTCATTGCTTTCCACTATTGTCTTCCAAGTCATTAATTTGTTCCTCTGCTTCCTCTAGCCTGCTATTTATTCCATCATGTGTATTTTTAACTTCAATTATCATGTTCTTGGTCTCTTGTTGGTTCTTTTTTATCTCTTTCATAAGAGTCTCACTGACATCTTCCACTCTTTTCTCAAGTCCAGTGAGTACTATTATAATCATTACTTTAAATTCTCTATCAGGTATAACACTTATATCTGTTTTGCTTAGGTCTCTTGATATGATTTTGTCTTTTTTTTTTTAAAGATTTTATTTATTTATGTGACAGAGAGACAGCCAGAGAGAGAGGGAACACAGCAGGGGGAGTGGGAGAGGAAGAAGAAGGCTCCCAGCAGAGGAGCCCGATGTGGGACTCAATCCCGGGACTCCAGGATCATGAAGGCAGACGCTTTAACAACTGCGCTACCCAGGCGCCCCTGATATGGTTTTGTCTTATTCTTTAATTTGGAATATATTCCTCTGTCTCCTCATTTTGCCCAACTCTGTCTGTTTCTGTGTTTTAGGAAAGTCAGCTACATCTCCTGCTCTTAAAAATGGCCTTATGAAGAAGAGGTACTGTAGTGCCTGCAGTGCAGCATCCCTTGTCTCAAGGAACTGATGCTCATAGGGTGTCTCCTGTGTGTGTTTTATGTGGCCTGCTGTTGTGTCCTAGCCACTTTTTTCTTTAGTCATCTAAACAGACTCTCTGCCTATTGTTGACAGGGTTTGGTCCCTGACTGTGGTGGAGCACACTTTACAAAATGCGAACAAGTCTGCTTGTGAAATGAGACCTGCCACTGCTTCTGTGGCAGTGGACCAGTGCTGGATGGATAGAACATGCAATTTTAACAAGGTTGCAGCTTGAGCTTCCACAGGGCCTGACACCACTGCCGGGACAAGAGGAACAAAATAGTAGACCAAGAGAGGACATATTGGTGAAGTTTGCATGGTCTTCTGGGGAAAGGGACCCACAGCACTGGGACTGGAGCAAATGGGAAGTTTGGGTCAGCTGAAGGGTGAGAGGGTAGGGCTTAGTAGAAGCAAGTTAGGTACTGAATGTTGGCATCATGTTGGTTCCTACAAGTGACCTTATGTTTATGCTGGAAAGTGGGGAAGGGAGATGTTACCTATCACCTCCTTTGTTCCTGGAGGGGTTTCCCTTTGATTCCCACCACTCTGAGATGGGCTCTGAGATGAGTAAATAACTCTCCCTCCCATATACTCCATGCATTTTTCAAACTACTGCTATTATGCTGTACCTCCACAAGTTGTTTATCATGATGTCTCATTAAAGACAGAACTCAGCTTCCTAATACCCTCTGAGCTCTCTCATAGCCAGCCTGCTAATTTTTCAAATTCCAGACTTTAAGTCCTGCTACTTGTAAGAACTCACAAAATTTGGAACCTCTTGCTTTCAAATATTACAGAGATTCATCTTCTCCATGCAGGCTCCCCAGTGTAACAGTCTGTTTCTCTTCCATCTTTTTACCCACAGTGTCCCTTCCTCCTAGGGATAGTCGACATGCATGTTTAGCTCCCCACCATGTCCTCACCCTGCCTACCCTCTTCAGTGTGGCCTCTTCTCTACCTTTAATTGTAGAGTTTTTTCTGCCATCCTTCAGGCTGTTTTCTGTTATTTATGCTGATATGAGTGTTATCTAGCTATATCTGCAGGATGAGGTGTAATTAAGGTCCTCCTATTCTGCCATTTTCCCAGCCTCCTTCCATTGCTTTTTTATATCTATTTTGTCCTCAGCCACATTTTGAAATTATGTCATTAATATTTTTATTAATAAATTTGTGTATTATCTTGCATTTTTTCAAAGGAAAATAAATATAAAAATAATTATACTTTTGTCTATCCACTTATGAAAATGTTTGTAGCTTTTTTCATTTCTTTAATCATTAAACAAGAATTTCATAAAGAGTAGTAAAAACCAACATCGTAGTTTAATTGAGTTGAGCTGGGATGCCTGCATTATTGTCCACATAACAGTGTCTCAGTTTGAAATAGATTTATTTTATTTGATTAAGGAAGTTTACCTTTCTTTCTAGTTTATTGTTTTGAATAAGAATGAATATTAAATTTTACTAATATATTCTTAGTACATAAAATGAATGCACTTTAAATCCAGAGAAATAGTACAATACATAGACCTATTAGTTTTCAAGGTCAAAATTATTCATTTAAAAGTTGTTTACATTAGGAGAAGGAAGGGGAAAATGAAGGGGGGGAGATCAGAAGGGGAGACGAACCATGAGAGACTATGGACTCTAGGAAACAAACTGAGGGTTTCAGAGGGAAGGGGTGGGGGGGATGGGTCAGCCCAGTGATGGGTATTAAGGAGGGCACATATTGCATGGAGCATTGGGTGTTATACACAAACAATGAATCATGGAACACTATATCAAAAGCTAATGATGTACTGTATGGTGACCAACATAAACACACACACAAAAGAGTAAAAAACCCAAAGAAATTTTTTAAAAAGTTGTTTACAGATATTTCCTTCACTTGTTAACAATTTTAAAAGAACATAATGTCATTTACCTGGACAGCCTGTTTCAGTTGTTCCTGAAGAACTTTGTTCTCAATTTCCAGAGCATGTGCTATTTGCTATGATGTAATAAAAGGGGGAAAATGCATTCATTTTAGTATTTCTGTTTCTATGAATTAATTGTTATAATTATTATCTTTCTAAAATCCACAGGTAGCCAAGATGATGACTGGAGCACATTTATTTACTTGCACATTTCTCAGGAATAATGGTGGATAATTTCTGCAGGTGTATCTTCCTGTTCATTTCCTACAGGAAAACTGACTTGAATCTGATAAATTATTACTACAATAAATTAAATATTTCATTTTTCCTTTTCTCTAGGCCTGAAATATTTTACTACAAACATTTCAAATTCTATGAAAAGAAGCAACTCTACTCCTAGCAGAAAATAAACATAGTTCTGACTTTGTGAGAATGAATGGATTCTGTTACACATGAAATGTCTCAGCAATTCTCCATCAGATGAGAGACAGTTTGAGGAATCATATCTAAAATCCCCAGCTCTGTTTCTGGTATAGCAGGGCAAGTTCCTACTGGATAGACCCTGCCACATATAAAAACTACAAACCCTGAACAAAATACAAATACCAACACTGGACAGAAACCAAGAATAGGTAGATTCTTGAGAGAAGGGGATGCTTGGAAGAAGAAAGGGTCCTAGGTAAGATTCTTGTTTTCTGGCTTCTAATCTGAGGGCAAGCCCTACCTGAGCCAGGCAGGGCATCTAACAGCTGATAAAAAATAATAATAAAATAAAAAGAGTTTCTACACCTCACAAACCAGAGAAAGAAAATCAGGGCAATCTCAGCCACTCAAAAACTTAGGGGAAGTCACACAAAGAAGAGAGAATGAAAGAAGGGGACCCAAACTCTGTATAAACCCTTCCCAAATCTCCCCCAAGCCCTGAACCACATATACATAGGGAAGACTACCAAAACCTAAAAGAACTGAAATGCAATTTGAGCTGATGCCTAAACACAGAATTTTCATTTTATATCCAATAATGTTAAGTATATTAATGCAAAACAAACAAAAATAAGACTAACCATACCAGAAGAATATAGTAGAATCCAGAGTTTGAACAACATGATATTCCCAATATTCAGAACACAATTTAGAATTACTTAACATTTAAAGAAACAGCAAAATGAGACTTACTCATAAGATAAAAACAATCTACAGAGAGTGATCCCAAGATAGATTCAATTTTAAAGTTAGTGTAGAAGATTTTTAAAGCAACTATTATAACAATACCCAAAGTAAGGGAAAATATGTTCATAATGAAGGAAATAATAAAAATTTCATCAGATCAGTATGACCTATAAAAAATAGCCAATGTAAATTGTAGTAGAGAAAAATACAGTACCTGAATTTTTAAAACTTAAAGGATGAGCATAGGAGCAAATTGGATAGGCAGTGGAAAGAGTCAGACCTTTGAAGATACATCAGTAGAAAATACACCTATCTAAAGACAAGAGAACAAATACTTGAAAAATGAAGAGGGACTAAGGAACATTTGGGATACTATTAAATATCTAACATTTAAATGCATTTTCATAAGGAAAAGAGAGAGAGAAAGTGATAGAATAAGTGGCTGAAAAAGTAGCTGAAAATTTCTCAAATTTGGTGAAATTTATATACTCAAGATGCTCAGCAAACCCCAAGTTGATGTATATAAAGAAAATCATGCCTACACACATCAGAATGAAATGTTGAAAACCAAGTAAAAAGAGAAAATCTTAAAAAGTAGACGAAGAGAATGCCAAATTACACAGAAATGTTGATTTGAATGAATCCTTCTCATCAGAAAAATATGAACTTGAAATGAAAATGGAAAACCATCTTCAAAGTGTAGAGTAAATGTTTCTCTTCAGAAAGTGTTATCTTAAGAAACAGAAGAAAGCTTTAAATCTATATTTTTAATCTCACTGAAATTAGAGAGGACACAACTATAAAAACAGAAAAAGGGGATAATGAGGACAAAAACAAGCCTTCTAGCAACTGTTCAGAGATCTCTATATAGGACTATAATGTAGTGAGGAAACTCACATTCGTAAACAGCCACAGAAATATAATAAGCCATTTACTGGAACTAAGTAACTTCAGAGAGGAAGACCAAGTTGAATGATCCAAGGAGGTATCCCCACTAAGGCAGATCTAAAGACACAGACAGAAAATAACTACAAAAAAACAGAACTCAACTCTGATGGATGCAATTATAGCCATAAATTAAGATCCAATGAAATTATTTTTTAAACATGGTTTTGTACTTAAAATGTCAGGAGGGAAGATACTATTGGACTTCCTGGGAAGATAGCAGAGTAGGAGGATCCTAACCTCACCTCATCCCACAGAAACAAATAGATAACACATCAGTGCAAATAACCCAGAAAAAGACCCAAAGACTGGCAGAACAAACTCCACAACTAAATGTAGAGAAAAGGCTACATCAAAGAGGGTAGGAAGGGTGGAAACACTGTGGGGACGTAAATGGATAGTGTGCCATCCATGAGAGGGAGGGGCCTGGGGGCACAGAGAGGGGTGAGAAACAGACTATCACAATGGAGACCCTGAACAGGGAAGATGAATCCCCATAGCATTTGGCTCTGAAAATCAGAGGTACCAGATTTCCTGAGTTCTTACAACTAGCAGGCCGTAAACCCTAGTATTTTCAAAAATCAGTGGCTCCATTCTAAAAGAGCCTAGAGGGCATTAGAAAGCTGGGTCCCCAGCCTTAAAGAGAAAGCACAACTTCTAGGAAGATATAGCTTAGAAGCAGGAATTTCATAAATATCTGGGGCATATAAGAGTTAGTAATCTCAGAGTTCACTGAGGAACTTCTCCTGGAAAAAAGGAGCTAGCAGGTGCCATTTCCTTCGCCATCCCACAACATAATCACATAGCCACATGCGGGAACCAGCCAGGCACTGTCATTCACTACCTAA